>NW_025119564.1:0-1042 GCF_004010195.1 Chiloscyllium plagiosum
AGGTATTGAGGGAGCACTATCTGAGGAATTAAGGGAGCATTATCTGAGGTACTGAGAGAGAACTATCTGAGCTATTGAGGGAGCACTTTCTGAGGTATTGAGGAAGCACATTCTGTGGTATTGAGGGAGAACTTTCTAAGGTATTGAGGGAGCACTATCTGAGGTATTGAGCGAGAACTATCTGAAATATTGAGGGAGTACTTTCTGAGGTATTGAGGAAGCATTTCCAGAGGTATTGAGGGAGCACTATCTAAGGTAGTGAGGGAGAAGTATCTGAAAAATTGTGGGAGCACTTTCTGAGGTATTGGGGGAGCACTATCTGATGTACTGAGGGAGAACTATATGAGGTACTGAGGGAGCACTATCTGAAGTTTTGAGGGAGCACTATCTGAGGTATTGAGGAGAACTACCTGAGGTTTTGAGGGAGCACATTCTGAGGTATTGTGTGAGAAATATCTGACGGAGCACTTGAGGGAGCACTTTCTGAGGTCCTGAGGGAGCAAGGGAGCAGTTTCTGATGCATTGGGGGAGCATTTTCTGAGGTATTGAGGGAGCACTTTATGAGGTACTGAGAGAACACTTTCTGAGGTACTGAGGGAACACTTTCTGAGGCATTGAGGGGGCAGTGTCAGAGGTACTGAGGGATCACTTTCTGACATACTGAGGAAGCACTATCTGAGGTGTTGAGGGAGCATTATCGGAGGTATTGAGGGAGCACCTTCTGAGATATTGAGGGAGCCCTTTCTCAGGTACTGAGGGAGCACTATCTGAGGTACTGAGGGAGCACCTTCTGAAATATTGAGTGAGCACTTTCTGAGGTAATGAGGAAGAACTATCTGAGGTATTGAGGGAGCACCTTCTGAGGTATTAAGGGAGCACTGCCTGAGGTACTGAGTGAGCACTATCTGAGATATTGAGGGCGCACCTTCTGAGGTATTGAGGGTGCACTTTCTGAGATATTGAGGGAGCACTCTCTGAGGTACTGAGGGAGAACTATCTGAGTTATTGTGGGAGCACTTTCTGAGGTACTGAGGGAGCACTT
>NW_025119565.1:0-1042 GCF_004010195.1 Chiloscyllium plagiosum
CCTTCATGCTTTAACGCCAATGTTTGTTTTTTTTTAGCATTTTAAGTTCTTCTCAAAAGCTTTCCATTGTTCTTTTAGATGATTAATTTCCTGATCATGATTAAAGTTGGCTATGAATTCTTGTCGCTGTCTAATGTGCTGTATTAAACAAATAGACCAGCGAATTCATTTTTGGCAGGTGGATTCACCCCAAATGCACTTAATAACTTTCATAAACTGTCATAGATAGTACAAAAGAAGATGGTTGTGATTGTGGAGCGTCAGACATCTCAGCTCCAGGAAGCCTCTGCAGGAGTCCCTCAGGGTAATGACAGAGGCCTAACAATCTTCAACTGCTTCATCAATGAACTTCGCTCTGTCATAAGGTCAGAACTGGGGACGTTCGCCAATGAATTCAGAGTTGTTAACATCATTCGCGACTCGTCAGATACTGAAGCAGTCAGTGTTCAAACGTAACACGATCTGGAAATATTTCATCTCATATTGACAACTTGAGGTAACATTTGCGCTACACATGTGCTAGACAATGACCATCAGCAGGAACGGATACTTTCACCATGCCCCTTGACGTTAGGTGAATTGGCCATGCTAAATTGCCCATAGTGTTAGGCGAAGGGGTAAATATCTGGGTGGGTTGCACTTCGGCGGGTGGGTATGGACTTGTTTGGTCAAAGGGCTTGTTTCCACACTGTGAGTAATCTAATCTAATCTAATTCAACGGTATTACCAAAACTGAATTCCCAACATGCTTGAGGTTACAATTGACCAGAAACATAACTGGAATCACGACGTAAAGACACTGGCTACAAGAGCAATTTAGATACTAGGGATACTGCGGCGAGTAACTCACCTCCCGACATCCCAAAAACTATCCACCATCTACAAGACACAAGACAGGATTGTGATGGAATACTCCCCAATTGCCTGGATCCATGCAACTCCAAAAACACTCAAGAGGCTTGCCACTATCCTACACAAAGCAAACCAATTGATTGGCACCACATCTATAAACATGCAATCTCTTCACTACTGGCGCTCAGTA
>NW_025119566.1:0-1042 GCF_004010195.1 Chiloscyllium plagiosum
TCAGACAGGGCAGAAAAGAGGTCTCCACATGAATGATAGTCAATGCGGCCATTCAGAGGCCAATCCTGAGGATCGTGAACAAGTCCAGGATCATTTAATGGGGGAGGGTGCATAATTGGCAGAAAGGATTCCATCTGTGATGCAAATGTTCTGTAATTCTGGGACTGGGATCTTGCTGTACATTAAAACAACCACAGGCCAGTCAGTTAACCCAGACTCATTTACCGGTGTGAGAAAGTGAGGACTGCAGTTGCTGGAGAGTCAGAGTTACAAAGTGAGGAGCTGGAGAAGCCCAGCAGGTCAGGAAGGAGAATCGATGCTTCAGGCCTGATCTGCTGGGCTTTTCCAGCTCCACACTTTTCCACTCAACTCCCTCTGCCCCAGGGAGTGGGGCTCACAGCAATGTTGGGGGCAGCAAAATATTTGAGTGGGGCACATTTGGTGAGGCAACTACTTGGGAGGGAAGATATTTGGGAATGGGGATAAATTTTGGAGAACAGTGAAAATGAGGGGCAAAATATTTTTGAGGGTGTTCAAAATTGGGTGAGCACTTTCAGGTCTGAAATAGGGAAGAGAGAGAAAGGGAGGGTAAGAAAAAGAGAGAGAGATCAAGAGAGTGGGGACAGAGATGAGAGTAAAATGGGCAGAGAGAGACAGGGAAAGGGAGAGTGAGAAAAAGGCAGTGAGTGAGAGAGAGATAGGCAGAAAGAGAAGGACAGAGAGAGAGGGAGAGAAGGACGGTCAAACTGAATCAAACAGGAGTCAAAGCATGGACAGACTGAAGCTGTGACACACATTATCCCGGTTGTTTCCAGCTCTTTCTCTCTCAATGGTTTTGCACACTCCCTCTCTCCCATGTTCCTGGGGTTTGCTTCAAACTGTCTTTATCTCTCCCTCTCTGGTTCTGTCTTTGGGTCGGCGAAGCTGCTTTCTCTCTGTGTCTGTCTGTCTGTCTCTTGCCATGCTGGTCTCCTCAGATGGCCTCCAGAAGATTCAAGAAATCAGTTTGCAGGTGAACCCCGTTTGTGTTCATTTCTGGATG
>NW_025119567.1:0-1042 GCF_004010195.1 Chiloscyllium plagiosum
AGACCCTTTGGTCTCACTCGTCCATGCTGACCATATATCCTAAACTAATCTTGTCCCATTTGCCAGTACTTGGCCCATATCCCTCTAAATCCTTCCTATTCATATACCCATCCAGATGTCTTCTAAATGTTGGAATTACACCAGTCTCTGCCACTTCCTCTGGCAGTTAATTCCATACACACCACCCTCTCCATGAAAAGTTGCCCTTTAGGTCCATTCAACTTTTTCCCTTCTCCCCATAAACCTATACTCTTAGTTCTGGACTCGCCCACCCCAGGGAAAAGATCTTGTCTGTTTACCATATCTGTGCTCCTCATGATTTTATAAACCTTTATAAAGTCACCCCTCAGCCTCCAGGGAAATCAGCCCCAGCCTATTCAGCCTCTTCCCATATTACTGTACGTGGCTGTGAATATGTAACAGCCAAGAGGGATGGCTTCACAGATCATGCTGCGTTTTATACAAATGCTGGGTTTTTTTCGTAGCAGTTGGTTTAAAATCGTGGATGGGTGTCTTTTTAATTTGATACCAGAACCACAGAAAGACATGGGGAAATAAACTACAACAAAAAAGGAAATGGACAAAAAGTAATTTGGGCGGCACGGTGGCACAGTGGTTAGCACTGCTGCCTCGCAGCGCCAGAGACCCGGGTTCAGTTCCCGCCTCAGGCGACTGACTGTGTGGAGTTTGCACATTCTCCCCGTGTCTGCGTGGGTTTCCTCCGGGTGCTCCGGTTTCCTCCCACACTCCAAAGATGTGCAAGTCAGGTGAATTGGCCATGCTAAATTGCCCGTAGTGTTAGGTTAAAGGGGTAAATGTAGGGGTATGGGTGGGTTACGCGTCGGTGTGGACTTGTTGGGCCGAAGGGCCTGTTTCCACACTGTAAGTAATCTAAGTAATCTAATCTAATAATTGCACTATGGATAACCTCACCATATGATTCATGTAAAAAAAAAAATCCTGCTTTTACCTTGCAGCTAATTGAGCCTATTAATTATTCCTGTGTTTGTAATAATTTTCATCTATTCATCATTCTACATTT
>NW_025119568.1:0-1042 GCF_004010195.1 Chiloscyllium plagiosum
ACATATCTGTACATTGTATGTAACCCTATTTTCCCTGGGAGGTTTAGTTGGAGAAAGTGTACATGAAATGTACTCTGCTGATAAGCCAGTGATATAACTATGCTAAGTGCATTTGATAGGGACAGTGTAGGGATAGGGGGTGACTTCGTCATTATCTAATTCCACGAGGAACATGGTCTGGGAGTTAGAAAAGCTGAAGAGCAGAAACAGTTTTTCTCTGAACTTAACCCCATTCATTACCTAAATACAATCTGAAAGAACTGCAGATTCTGTCAATCAGAAACAAAACCTCAGCAGGCCTGGCAGCATATTTGAAGAGAAATCAGCGTTAAAGTTTCAGGTCTGCCTCAGGTAAACGGTGACCGGATACGACGTGGTAACTCTGGTTTCTCTGTTCAGATGTTGCCACAACTGCTGAGCTTTTATCAGCAATTTGTTTTTTTTTTGCCCTATTCTCTCCCTGTTCTACGAATTGCTCCCCTCAATTAGCTTAGAGACTTTGGTCTGCTGTACATCAGCTTGCTGACAACACATGGAATTCCAGTCTCTTACTCAGACTAAAGTAAATGAATATATAATCCCCTGCCCTATCACTGTACATTTCCCTGACTAATGCACCTAACCTTCACATGTCTGATCTCTATGGGCAATTTAGCATGGCCAATATTACTTAACCCACACATGTCGAAGCAAACCAGACCATCCGAAAGAACCCCACACAAACACGGGGAGAACTTACAAACTCCATTTAGAGTCGCACGCTACTGGAATCAAGCACGAGTCCCTGGAACTCTGAGGCAGCAATGCTAACCACTGAGTCACAGTGCCAACCAAACAGTTAAGTTTAAAATTGGGACTGGGAATGCAAAAAGCTGCAGTTTAATTTCTGCGACATTCAGTTTCTCCACAAATAAAGTTTATGGAGGACACAGTTCAATAAGCCAGTTCACTACCATCTTCTCAAGGGCTGATGGGAATGAGGGATAAATGCTGAGCCCAGCCAGTGATGCTCCTGTACGATCATAGTAAAATGTCTTCACCT
>NW_025119569.1:0-1042 GCF_004010195.1 Chiloscyllium plagiosum
AGGTAGGTGAGGATTTGGAAACTATCATTATTATGGAACAGCTAGATTTGGACTGTTGCAGGTAATTGAGCTAATAATAGAAATTTCTCATGGCGCTGACAGAATATATCCCAGGGTACTAAAAGACATGCCAGGAGAAATAGCAAATGCACTGACAGTAATTTTCCAAACTTCACTGGACATTGTGGCAGTCCCACACATTGGAAAGCAGCAAAAGTGACACCACTATTTCAAAAAGGAGGTGAACAAAAAATGGGGAATTATACACAAGATAGCTTTTTCTCTGTAGTGAGAAAGATGCTTGGGTCAATTATCAAGGGGGAAATAGCAGGGACTCGACAGAAATTGTCCCATTGGACAGTCACAGGGTTCATGCAGGTCATGCTTGGCAAATCTTTTGGAAATCTATGAAAACATTTCGAGCAAGGTGGACAACGGGAACACAGTGGATATGGTGTACCTGGATTTCCCAAAGGCCTTCAACAAGGTGCTGTGCAAGTGGCTGTTGCATAATATATGGGTGCAAGCCATTAGGGGTAGAGTGTTAGCATGGATAGGAGATTGGTTGACTAACAGGAAGCAAAGTGTGGATATAAATGCGTATTATTCTGGCTGGCAATCAGCGACTAGTAGTGTGCCTCAGGGATCAGTGTTGGGACTGCGACTTTTTAGAATTGATACAGATGATTTGGAGTTGGGGATCACAAGTCGGGTATCAAAGTTTGCATATGACACTAAGATAAGTAGCAGGACAATGTGTGTGGAGGACTGTGAAACGTTTGTGAGAAGATTTGTGTCTCGGGTGCTCGTTGTTGTGGTTCTGTTCGCCGAGCTGGAAATTTGTGTTGCAGATGTTTTGTCCCCTGTCTAGGTGACATCCTCAGTTTTTGGGAGCCTCCTGTGAAGCGCTTCTGTGATCTTTATTCCGGCATTTGTACTGGTTTGAATCTGCCGCTTCCGGTTGTCAGTTCCAGCTGTCTGTTGCAGTGGTCGGTAAATTGGGTTCAAATCGATGTGCTTATTGATTGAATCTGAGGATGAG
>NW_025119570.1:0-1042 GCF_004010195.1 Chiloscyllium plagiosum
CATATTACACACCCCCTGAGGCTCCCCGAAGTGTCATAGCCGATGAGAAAAGTTTTCAGACTATGAGTCCGTTGCATTGGCCCCAGAGGCCGAGAGTGCCCTGGTTGAATTTTTAAAAAGACTCTCCAAACTACCCCCACACTGGGGATTCCGAATCCAAACAAACCTTTTGTACAAACTGCAGATGAGAAGCGTGGCTGCATGACATATATGCAGTTTCACCATCATGGGGGAAAGTTGAGGCTGGTAGCTTATTTTTCGTCTAAGCTGGACCCGTAGCAACGGGATTGCCTAAATACCGGCGAGCCATGACTGCAGCTGAAAAGGCTATTGTAGCATTCAGGGAGATAGTCGGCTCTGGTGAATTAACCCTACTGGTCCCACATGCGTATCCTTACTGCTTTCCGAGCAAAGGACAGCACACATGTCGGAAGCACATTGGGTCAGATACAATACTGTGTTATTGGAGATGCCTAACATTACAATAAAGCGGTGTAACGTCCATGGCCCTGCTAGCCTTCTCACCACAAAAGCAGGCGGAGACCGACATGCTTGTGTCGCTGTGACGAATGAATTTGCAGCCCTAGACCAGACTTGCAGGACTCATCAATTTAGAATCCACATATGAAGGTTTTTGTGGATAAGTCAGCATTCAGGAGCAAGGAGACAAGCCAGAATTGTTGTCAGTATGCTGTAGTGACGACCGACGAGGTAGTCAAAGCGGGATCACTCCCTTCTCATCTGTCAGCCCTCGCAGCAGTGCTGACTGTCTTGACTGAGGCATGTAAGTTGGATAAAGGAAGACAGTGAACAGTTACACCGATTGCAGATACGCATTCGGGGTGGTACATAATTTTGGAATTCCGTGGAAACACAGGGGCTTCTTGACCTCCACTGGAAAGCCGTGGCCTGATCTCTGAACTCGTGGAAGCAGTCGTATTTCCTAAATCAATCGCTGTGTGTAAATATGAAGCCCACGCGAAAAATAACGATTTTATTTCTCAACGTGATGCAAGGGCAGGCTCAGCGGCAAGGACGGCAG
>NW_025119571.1:0-1042 GCF_004010195.1 Chiloscyllium plagiosum
ACCTTCCAATTCAGGTCTAATCCATCCTTCTTATGCACGTCAATTCTACCCCTGCAGAGATTCCAATGATCCAAAAATGGGAATCCTTGTCCCCTGTATCAGATCCTTGGCCACACATTCATCTGTTCTACCCTGCTGTTCCTACTCTCACTAGCATGTGGCACCGGGAGTAATCCAGATATTACTACCTACCTGCTTATTATCCTCCAGGCTAATTTGCTATATTGTCTCATCAGGACTTCATCCTTTTCTCTTATGACATTGGTACCAATGTACAGCGACCTCCCACTGATCATTCTCCCCTTTCAGAATATTCTGCACCCTCAGAGCCATCCTTCACCCAGGCAGTAGGGAGGCACCAGCCCATTCTGATGTCTCACTGTTAGCTACAGAAACTGCAGTCTGTGCTGCAGACTAGAGAGCCCCCTATCACCATCGATCATGTGGAACCTGATATACCTCACATTACACTAGGAACTTGGCTGTTAGTGCGATATTCCCCTGAGAGTCTGTGACCCCCGATGCTCTCCAAAACAGTATACTTGTTTGAGATGGAAATAACCACAGGAGACTCCTGCACGACTTGCCCTCCACTCCTCCCTTTCCGAGAGGAAACCCATCTACCTGAATGGATTGGCAGTTTTCCTAACTTTCTGAAACTGCCACCTATCACACCCCCCGGCTCCTGTAAATTCTTCATTACCTTTAACCATCGCTCCATCTGATCCATGAAATCCTACAGGATTTGCATCCTCACTTTCTGCAGACAATCAGGATCATTGAAACTTTCCTTAATCTCCGACATCAAACAGGAAGAGCACATCACTGTACGAATGGCCATCTCTGCACCTTAACAGCCCACAGACCCAGAAAAAGGCACAGTCTTACAGCTTTACAAAACACTACTCTAGAATAAATTAGTACCAATAGTTTGTATTAAAAAACTTAATCAAAGTATCATAAGATGTGTATTTAAAGAAATAAACTGTCCCCCTACTGAATGTTGTAACTTTACTAAAATAAGACAGACTAAGATTTATCT
>NW_025119572.1:0-1042 GCF_004010195.1 Chiloscyllium plagiosum
ACAGTGCCAACTCCCTCAGCACTGACCCTCCGATAGTGCGGCGCTCCCTCAGCACTGACTCTCCGACAGTGCCGCACTCTCTCGGCACTGACCCTCCGACAGTGCGACACTCCCCCAGCACTGACCCTCCCACAGTGCCCACTCCATCAGCACTGACCCTCCCACAGTGCGGCACTCCCTCAGCACTGACCCTCCGACAGTGCGGCATTCCCTCAGCACTGACTCTCTGACAGTGCCGCACTCTCTCGGCACTGACCCTCCGACAGTGCGACACTCCCTCAGCACTGACCCTCTGACAGTGCCAACTCCCTCAGCACTGACCCTCCGACAGTGCGGCACTCCCTCAGCACTGACCCTCCGACAGTGCCAACTCACTCAGCAGTGACCCTCCAACAGTGCCCACTCCCTCAGCATTTACCCTCCGATAGTGCGGCACTCCCTCAGCACTGACCCTCCGACAGTGTCCACTCCCTCAGCACTGACCCTCCGACAGTGCGGCACTCCCTCAGCACTGACCCTCCGACAGTGATGCACTCCCTCTGCACTGACCCTCCCACAGTGCAGCACTCCCTCAGCACTGACCCTCTGACAGTGCCCACTCCCTCAGCACTGACCCTCCGACAGTGCAGCACTCCCTCTGCACTGACTCTCCCACACTGCCCACTCCCTCAGCACTGACCCTCCGATAGTGCAGCGCTCCCTCAGCACGGACTCTCCGACAGTGCCGCACTCTCTCGGCACTGACCCTCCGACAGTGCGACACTCCCCCAGCACTGACCCTCCCACAGTGCCCACTCCCTCTGCACTGACGCTCCCATAGTGCGGCACTCCCTCAGCACTGACCCTCCGACAGTGCTGCGCTCCCTCAGCACTGACCCTCCGACAGTGCCGCACTCCCTCAGCACTGACCCTCCGACAGTGCGGCACTCACTCACTACTGACCCTCTGACAGTGCGGCACTCCCTCAGCAGTACTCTCCCACAGTGCGGCAACCCCTCAGCACTACCCACCGACAGTGCGGCACTCCCTCAGCACTGACGCT
>NW_025119573.1:0-1042 GCF_004010195.1 Chiloscyllium plagiosum
TCTCCTTCCTATTGGAAAGATGTTGCGAAACTTGAAAGGGCTCAGAAAAGATGTACAAGGATGTTGCTATGGTTGGAGGATTTGAGCTATAGGAAGAGGTTGAATAAGCTGGGGCTGTTTTCCCTGGAGCGTCGGAGGTTGAGGGGTGACCTTGTAGAGGTTTATAAAATCATGAGGCATATGGATAGGTAAATAGATAAAGTCTCTTCCCTGGGATGGGGAGTCCAGAATTAGAGGGCATAGGTTTAGGGTGAGAGGGGAAAGATATAAAAGAGACCTAAGGAGCAACCTTTTCAAACAGAGGGTGGTACGGGTATGGAATGAGCTGCCAGAGGAAGTGGTGGAGGCTGGTACAATTGCAATATTTAAAAGGCATCTGGATGGGTATATGAATAGGAAGGGTTTGGAGGGATATGGGCCGGATGCTGGCAGGTGGGACTAGATTGGGTTGGGATATCTGGTCGGCATGGACGGGTTGGACTGAAGGGTCTGTTTCCATGCTGTACATCTCTATGAATCTATGACTCTATTAGTCCCTTCCACTTTCCTAAAAAGAGAGAATGAACATTGTGTCTTTGTGAAGGATTGTTCAACCATAGAGTTGTGTGGTAAGATACATTATGAAACCTGAGGGTATGTATCCACCAGATCCAGGTTGTCAGCTTTTATTCCCATCATCATTGCGAGTAATTTATATTTTCCAGTCGAACTTAAAGTTCTTCACTCTGAGACTCTCACTTGTAAAATAATTTAGTGCATTTTGAAGGCAAGTAAAAGATATTTGTTTGTGGTGTTTGCCATTTCCTGATGCCCAAATGCAATTTAATTGCTGGAAAAACTCATGAGCTCTGAGGCAGTGTCTGGGAAGAGAAAGCAAAGTTAGTGTTTCGGGTCCAGTGACCCTTACTCAAAACTTTATTTTTGTCAATCTCTCGTGCCTGGATTATTGGCCTTAATTTCAAAGGGAGTGGAGTCCAAAATTAGGAATGTGTTTTGCTAAAATTATACTAGGCATGAGTCAGAGCATAGATGAAATCTTGTG
>NW_025119574.1:0-1042 GCF_004010195.1 Chiloscyllium plagiosum
GTCATACCAATCTGAAGTCCCTCTAACCTACACGATTCCATGTACGTCCATATCCTTGTCCTATGACGACTTAAATGTACTGACAGTTGGCGAATCTACTACCGTTGCAGGCAAATCATTCCATACCCTTACTACTCTCTGAGTAAAGAAACTACCTCTGACATCTGTCCTATATCTATCACCACTCAATTTAATTCTATGCACCCTCGTGGTCGCCGTCACCATTCTTGGAAGAAGGCTCCCCCTGTCCACCCTATCTGATTATATTATATGTATCTATTAAGTCACCTCTCAACCTTCTTCTCTCTAACGAAAACAACCACAAGTCCTCACCCTTCCTCGTAAGACCTTCCCTTCATAACATGCAACATACGAGTAAATCTCCTCTGCACCTTTTCCAAAGCTTCATCATCCTTCTTATAATGTTGTGACCAGAACTGTATACAATAGTCCAAGTGCGGCTGCATTAGAGTTTTGTCCAGCTGTAGCATAACCTCATGGTTCCAGAACTCGATCCCTCAATTAACAAAAGCTAAAACACTGTATGCCTTCTGAACAAACTTGTCAACCTGGGTGGCAAATTTCAAGGATCTCTCTACCTGAGCACCGAGATCTCTCTGCTAACCTACACCACCAAGAAACTTACCATTAGCACAATACTTTGCATTCCGGTTGTTCCGATCAAAAGGAATCACCTCTCACTTGTCCGCATTAAACTCCATTTGCCACCTCTCAGCCCAGCTCGGTAGCTTAGCTATGTCTCTCTGTAAACTACAACATCCTTCATCACTATCCACAACTCCACCAACCTTAGTGTCGTCTGAAAATTTACTAACCCACCCTTCTACGCCCTCATCCAGGTCGTTTATAAAAAATAACGAACAACAGTGGACCCAACACCGACCCTGGCGGTATACCACTGTTAACTGGACTCCAGGATGAACATTTCCCATCAACCACCACCCTCTGTCTTCTTTCAGCAAGCCAATAACTGATTCAAACTGCTACGTTTCACAAAATCCCATTCCTCCGCATTTTGTGC
>NW_025119575.1:0-1042 GCF_004010195.1 Chiloscyllium plagiosum
AATACAGGGGCAGTGTGTCCGTGCTGTAATACACGAGGAGTGTGTCTGTGCTGTAATACAGGGGCAGTGTGTCTGCGATATAATACAGGAGCAGTGTGTCTGTGATTTAATACAGGGGTAGTGTGTCCGCGCTGTAATACAGGAGCAGTGTGTCTGTGCTGTAATACAGGAGCAGTGTGTCTGTGCTGTCATGTCAGTACGGTGTGGGGTTATCACCCTTTTCTCACTGAGTTCCCACCTCTAATCTCTCCATCATTTTCTGCGTTTCTGCATCGGCCAAAAATCTGAATTTGTTGCCTTCCCGCATGCCATCTGCTTGTGATGTTTTGTGGGTTTTTATTGAGGCTGCTCAGTGTCTATTTATAAACCGCTATGTTTCTGTTAGCGAGGTCGGAAATGTTGAGGTTTGAGACCAGGATGTGACAATGTGAGCATTGCATCAGTGCAATACCAACTCTTTCTGTCGCTCGGTATAAAGCTTCCTCAGTGAATCACTCCCTGAAATAGAGTTGTTCATGTTCATGTCGAGTAATCAGTTACAGGTTCATCAGCCAGAGATGGGAAAGTGGAGCTTGGAAGCTAAAACTGATTCACCGTGATTATTGAAGTTATGCATAGCTCTTGATTAGCCAGAATATTTGATCAACTTCTGGTCCCAGAGGTGCCTGTTAATAAAACACTTGCTGTCTAGATTAGAGTGGCGCTGGAAAAGCACAGCAGGAATGAAGAGCTTTTGTCCAAAACATCGATTTTCCTGCTCCTCTGACGCTGCCTGACCTGCTGTGCTTTTCCAGCACCACTCTGATCTAAACTCTGGTTTCCAGCATCTGCAGTCCTCACGTTTGCCTAGTTGATTTTAACCTTACTGCGAATCCTCTTGCAAGGATGCCTACCTTGAAGAAGTTCTCCTCCTCTCTCCACAGGAATCTCAGTGAGTCTCTCTCTCACTGCAACCCCCAGGTCAATTCCTCTGCCCTGAAGCTCTTCAACCATGTCCTGAAACAGACTCGCTATCACAGCCACATTTAACTTCACCAGTTTC
>NW_025119576.1:0-1042 GCF_004010195.1 Chiloscyllium plagiosum
GCCAGGGGGGAAGGGAATGGAACCAGAGAAAGGGAATCATTGCCGAAAATACATCTGTAATCAAAAGACACGGATTATTTACAGTATATTACTTTGTGTAATAGGAACTCTCCCTTTTTTATTTACTTGTGTCCAGATGAGTGGATGAGTTAATTCCGTGAGGACAGAAGACTGCCATTGCTGTTCCCACTCTGACCTGCAGTGACCGATGATACTTGCCTCCAGGTCATTGACCTTGTATCTGGTTCTCTCACTGACAACTGGTTGCTGGGATGATGTTTTTCTGTGCATGTCGGATTCCTCTTTCAGTTATACTTTTGTTATACAGCTTTCTATTAACGGTTGCTGATTGCTGACAACACTTCCCACTGTTTTGCTCCTCCAGTCTCTTTGGGTTTGCTCCTCAGATGGAATCATTCCTTGCCCGTTAGGAAAGGAGTGTTACCGTGTTGCTGCTCCTCCTTCTCCTGTTAGCCCATTCCTCACCTGGACCCCTCATTCCTTTATCTGCTGCCTTTAATGTTCACTCTCTGTTACTTGGATTTATTCATCAATTGGATTATTTTTATAACTGGATATTTCAGGGCATGCTTTAACTGGTCTCTGAAACTGTTCTGTATCACTACATAAACAAGTGCATTGGTGCAGCAGCTCAGGTCCCGCAGCATATATGAGGCTTGTGAAAAGATATCGAAAGCAGTGGAATCCAAGGAATGAGCGACACGAAAGAAACGTAAAATATCCAGCAACCAGAGAAGTATGAAACTTGCAGATATGGCAAAGAGTAATATCACAGATTTCCTTCTGCTCTCTATCTCTGGGTCATTCTCTATTTTTCTCTGAACCCTGAGCCCCTTACGCACCGTAATGGCTTCAGAGATGTGTCCGACAGTCAGAATGTTAAGAAAGAGAATAAAAGTGAATGGGAGAATTGGTGTTAAAAATCGCTCAAAGTATTGAAAACTTGCCCACCGGCGGTCAGTATAGTAACTGGACCTGATAGAACAGGACCATGGAACATTTTTGATGACATTTTCAGGTT
>NW_025119577.1:0-1042 GCF_004010195.1 Chiloscyllium plagiosum
GTGAAAAGGTTGCCCCATAGGTCTCTTTTATATCTTTCCCCTCTCATCCTAAACCTACGTCCTCTAGTTCTGACAGCCCGACCCCAGGGAAAAGACTTTGCGTATTTGTAAACCTCTATGAGGTCACCCCTCCGCCTCCAATGCTCCAGGGAGAACAGCCCCAGCCTGTTCAGCCTCTCCCTATAGCTCAAATACTCCAACCCTGGCAACATCCTTGTAAATCTCCTCTGAACCCTTTCAAGTTTTGCAACATCTTTCCGATAGGAAGCAGACCAGAATTGCACGCAATATTCCAACAGTGACCTAACCAGCCGCAACATGATCTCCCAACTCCTGTACTCAATACCCTGACCAATAAAGGAAAGCATACGAAACGCCACCTTCACTATCCTATCTACCTGTAACTCCACTTTCAAAGAGCTATGAACCTGCACTCCAAGGTCTCTTTGTTCAGCAACACTTCCTAGGACCTTACCAATAAGTGTATAAGTCCTGTTAAGTTTCGCTTTCCCAAAATGCAGCACTTCACATTTCTCTGAATTAAACTTCATCTGCCACTTCTCTGCCCATTGGCCCATCTGGTCAAGATCCTGTTGTAATCTGAGGTAACACTCTTCGCTGTCCACGACACCTCCAATTATGCTAGCTTTTTCTGTTTTATACACAAGTGCAGCCAAGTCCCTTGAGTGTTGCATCTTTCTGCAGTTTCTCTCCATTTTAGATATTCGATATTAGATTACTTACAGTGCAGAAGCAGGCCCTTCAGTCCAACAAGTCCACACTGACCCGCAACCCACCCAGACCCATTCCCCTACACCTAAACTACAGGCAATTTAACATGGCCAATTCACCTAACCTGTACACTTTTGGACTGTGGGAGGAAACCCACGCAGACACTGGGAGAATGCAAACTCCACACAAGCAGTCACCTGAGGTGGGAATTGAACCCAGGTCCTGGCGCTGTGAGGCAGCAGTGCTAACCACTGTGCCACCCAAACACTTCTTTTTATTCTCCCTTCCAAAATGAACAACTTAACATTTT
>NW_025119578.1:0-1042 GCF_004010195.1 Chiloscyllium plagiosum
ATTGTGTAGGTTAGGTGCATTAGTCAGGGGTAAATGTGGAGTAAGGGGTCTGGGTGGGTTACTCTGCGGAGGGTCAGTGTGGACGTGTTGGGCCAGAGGGCCTGTTTCCACACTGTGGGGAATTCTAGAACAGAGTAATGGGCTGAGGGGATGGGAAGCACCATTTGCAACTTACAGCCAGCAGGGGGCAGTTGGTCTACACAGAACAGTACAGCATAGGAACATGCCCTTCGGCCCACTGTGTCTGTGCTGATCATGATGCTGTTCTAAACTAATCCCACCTGCCTGCCCATAGCCTATATCCCTCTATTCCCTGGTTGTTCATGTGTCTGTCTACTTATCTCTTAAACATTGCTATTATATCTGCTTTTACCCCATCCCCTGGCAGCATTTTCCAGGCACCTACCACTCCCTGTGTAAAAAAACCTGCCTCACACGTTTCCTTTAAACCTATTCCCTTCGTAGTTGACACTTCAGCCCTGGGAAAAGAACTCCCAATTATCCGCCCTATGCATGCCTCTTATAATTTTATATCAGGTCACCCCTCAGCTTCCCAAAGCTCTAGAGAACACAACCTCCACTTATAGCTAGAACCCTCCAATCCAGGCAAAATCCTGGTGAACCTTTTTTACACCCGCTCCCAAACCTCCACATCCTTTTGAGTATGTGGGGACCAGAAATCCACACAATGCTCTAAATGTGGCCAAACTGAAATCTTATCCAGCTGCAACATGATGTGTTAATGTTCATACTCAATGCACCAACCAATGGAGGAAAGCAACTGGACATTTTCTTGATTACCTAATCCACTGGTGTTGCCACTTTCAGGGAGCTATGAACTTGTACCCCAACGTCCCTCTGTGTATCAGTGTTCCTCAGGCTCCTGCCATTCACTGTACACTGTCCTGTTGTATTTGACCTCCCAGAATGAATTACTTCACACTTGTCCAGATTAAACTCCATCTGCCATTTCTCTGCCCAACGGGATGTGTATTTTGTGTAAGTATTCAGCCCTCAGGACTATCAGATCTGAGTTAGGGTC
>NW_025119579.1:0-1042 GCF_004010195.1 Chiloscyllium plagiosum
CTCTCAACTTTAACTGATGCCCTCTAATCCTACGGTTCCCATTCATGGGGAAAGGATGAGTGAACTCACCTTATCCATGTCTCTCATGATCTTCTACACTTCTACCAATCCGCTTCAGTTTCCTTCAATCCGAAGAAAAACGTTTCAGCTTGTCTAACTTCTCCCTATAACTCAGACGAATGAGTCCAGGCAAAATCCTTGCAAGTTTCTTCTGGACTTTTCTTTTTCAGTTTAATAGCATTCTTCCCTTAGAAAGGTAACCAAAAATGAACACAATCCTCCAAGTGCGGTCTCACCAGCATCATGTACAACTGCAGCATAACTTACAAACTTTGATATTCAGTGCTCAGATTATGAAGGCCCGGGTGACAAAAACCGTCTTCACTGCCTTGTCGACCTCTGAAACTATTTTCAGAGAACTGTAAACCTGAACTCCAGTATCCCTCTGATCTGTGCTGGGATATGTCTGGTCAGGATCAGGAGATTTATCCACCTTCATACATTTTAAGGGTCTACCATTCACCATGAAATGCATACCTTGATTTGACTTTCCAAAATGCAAGAAACTCACTTACTTGTATTAAACTCCAATTGCCATTTCTCAGCACATTTCACCTGCTGATCAAGGTATATCTGCAATTTCTGACAACCTCACTCACTGTCCACGATACCATATATTTTAGAGTCATCAGCAAGCTTACTAATCATGACTTGTATATTCTCATCAAAATCATTGATATAGGTAACCGATAGTGATGGACCTAGCACCGACCCCTAAGGCACTCCACTAGTTACAGGTCTCTACACTGGCAAGCATTTTTGCACTATTACCATCTGCTTGCTACCATCGAGCAAATAATGTATCCAGCTCGCCTGCTTGCCCGAGATTTCATGCGATAACCGTCCAGAGCAGCCCGCCATGCAGAACGTTATCAAGGCCTTACAGAAAACCATACACACTACGTCTACTGCCCTACCCTCATTAACATTCCTGGTCACGTCATCAAAAAGCTCAAACAAATTTGAGAGGCATGATCTACCA
>NW_025119580.1:0-1042 GCF_004010195.1 Chiloscyllium plagiosum
CACAGTCTGTCAGAGAGTGTCACAGTGTGTGTCCGCCTGTGTCAGAGAGTGTCACAATGTGTTTCAGAGAGTGTCAGAGAGTGTCACATTGTGTCTCAGAGACTGTCACAGTCTGTCACAGTCTCTCACAGAGTGTTTCAGTGTGTCACAGTTTGTCAGAGAGTGTCACAGTGTGTTTCTGCTTGTGTCAGAGTGTCACAGTGTGTTTCACTGAGTGTCAGAGAGTGTCTCATTGTGTCACTGTCTGTCAGAGAGTGTCACAGTGTGTTTCAGAGAATGTCAGAGAATGTTACAGTGAGTTTTAGTTTATTGCAATCTTTCAGAGAGTGTCACAGTGTGCCTCAGAGAATCAGAGTGTCACAGTGTTTTTCAGTGTATCACAGTCTTTCAGAGAGTGTCACAGTGCGCTTCCGAGAGAGTCAGAGAGTTTCACAGTGTCTCTCAGTGAGAGTCACAGTGTGTCTCAGAGAGTCAGACAGTCAGAAAGTGTCATATTCTGTCTCAGAGAGGTTCAAACAGGACCAGAGAGTGTCGCAGTGTGTTGGAGAAAGTGCCAGAGAGTTTCACAGTGTGTCTCAGCGTGTGTCAGAGACACTCACAGAGAGTTTCAGAGAGAGTCAGAGAGTGTCACAGTGTGTTTCAGAGAGAGTCAGAAAATGTCACAGTGTGTCTCATTGAGTGTCACAGTGTGTCTCAGACAGCCAGAGAGAACGAGAGTCAGAAAGTGTCATAATCTGTCTCGGAGAGTATCTCAGTGTGAGACAGTCTGTTAGAGAGTGTCACAGTGTGCCTCAGAGAGTATCAGAGAGAGTCAGAGTGTGTCACAGTGTGTCTAAGAGAGGATGACAGTGTGTCTCAGAGAGAGTCAGAAAGTGTCACAGTTTGTCTCAGAGAGTGTCACTTTGTTACAGTCTGCCAGAGAATGTTACATTATATTTCAGAGTGTTTCAGAGAGAGTCAGAAAGTGTCACAGAGTGTCATACTGTGCCTCAGAGAGAGTCAGCATTTAGCTCAGAGAGGGTTACAGTCTGTGAGAAAGTGT
>NW_025119581.1:0-1042 GCF_004010195.1 Chiloscyllium plagiosum
CAGGCCACTCACAATGTGAACACCTATCTCCCTTTCTGTGTCTACGTTCCTTGTCAATGTGCCCTTTCCTGCTTCCCTTGTAACATTGTGGGTCTGATTACCCTCCCTGTACTGCAGCTATTCCCCTGTGTTTCTGCATTTGCCTCAGCTCTCATGACGCAATTCAGAGTGTGGTTAGAATTATCTCCCACTGGGAGTCCCATGTTTATAATTACAGTTAAATAGGATCCCATGTCATCTTTTAAATACCTCAAACCTATTTCATCATCACAGGTTGGGGTTTGGTAAACCCCCGTGGTCCTTACACACCTCAGGCTTCCTCTCTGTATAATCCTCGATATTATCCTTGGGCACCTGAGTCACCAAGGTTATTTTAGCCCATTCAGCCTGTCCCGTCCCCAGTGTGTCCCTGCAATATCTGTTAATGCCTGGAGACACTGATCGGCTGTACTCTGGGAGGAACCGGCTTGTACCCCATCCTCTCATTGCAGGGACAGTTTCTGTTGTACACTTCAGGGCATCTTGGCCCGAGGGAGGGTCCATACATCATCTTCGGTGAGACTGTGTACCTCTACTAATTCATCCATATTGTCCCAATAAGGCCCATTATTACCATTTCTCTATCAGCCTGGGTGTTCATTCACCAACATCTGTCGTTCAGCGGGTGAACGGTTCAGGTTTAGTTTCTGAAAGTTCCCTTTGTTGCTCCCCCACCCCCGTCTGTCCAAGTTTGAGCTTTGATGCCCAGCGATGCTATAGATACGGCCTTCTGGGCCTTATAGGGCGGTGGGTCATCCCACCCATTGCCGTCCCTCTGTCCATACGTAGAAGCTTTGTCATCTAACCCGTTCCTGCCAGTGTCACCATCCTCACTGCCTTCTAAGGAGAGCGGGGCACTAGGTACTTCCCCCACTGTAACTACCACCTGGCCCTTTACCTTTAAGGCCTCACATCTGAGAGCCACCACCTTCACTTGTTCCTGTTTCTCATTATAATGTAACACATCCTGTCATTCCTTGAATAAAACAGAACAAAATGTGAA
>NW_025119582.1:0-1042 GCF_004010195.1 Chiloscyllium plagiosum
ACGGTGTTATTTTCTGTGTCTGTAGATTGTGAAAGAGCAAAAAATGGCCTTAGCAGTGATATGTACTTCTTGTCAGATGTGGGAGTTTAAAGAGAGTTTAAGGGTTACTGTGGATTTTATCTACCATAAATGCTGTTGGATGCGAATCTTGTCAGATCGGGTGGATAGTTTGGAGAGACAGATAGAAGCAATGAGGAATTTGCAACAGCAACAGTATGTGATGGATGGCAGTTATAGGAAGGGGGGAAAGTCTCAGATACAGTCACATAGATGGGCTAACTCCAGCAAGAGTGAGAGAGGTCGGCACCTAGGGCAGGAGTCTTTTGTGGATATACCCATTTCAAACAGGTATGCTGTTTTGGAAAATGTAGGGGATAATGGATTCTCAGGGGAACAAAGCACGAACAGCCAAGTTTCTGGTATTGAGACTGGCTCTAATGCAACGAGGGGAATATCGGCTTCCAAGAGATCAATTGTGTTAGACGATTCTGTAGTCCGAGGTACAGACAGACGTTTCTGTTGCCAGCAGAGAAAAAGCAGAATGGCATGTTGTTTCACTGGTGCCAGGATCAAGGATGTCTCAGAGAGGGTGCAGAATGTTCTCACGTGGGAGAGGGGCCAGCAGGAGGTCATTGTCCACATTGGAACCAATGACATTGGAAGGGAAAAGGTTGAGACTCTGAAGTGAGATTACAGAGAGTTAGGCAGAAATTTAAAAAGGAGGTCCTCAAGGGTAGTAATATCTGGATTACTCCCAGTTCTACAAGCTAGTGAGGGCAGGAATAGGAGGAATGCATGGCTGAGGAGAAGGATTCACATTTTTGGATCATTGGAATCTCTTTTGGGGTAGATGTGACCTGTACAACAAGAACAGATTGCACCTAAATTGGAAGGGGACTAATATACTGACAGGGAAATTTAGTGGAACTGCTTGGAAGGATTTAAACTAGTAAGGTGAGAGGGGGGGGGGACCCAGGGAGATAGTGAGGAAGGAGATTAATCTGAGACAGGTAGAGCTGAGAACAGAAGTGAGTCAAACAGT
>NW_025119583.1:0-1042 GCF_004010195.1 Chiloscyllium plagiosum
AATAACCTGGAGCAGCCTTTATTGCCGTCAGCTGCAAAAAGATGCCAACTTGCATGTTCAACAGCAGACGCAGCAAGTGAAGGACCGAGCTCAGTGGTCCCACAATGTATGGTTTAAATCTACCTCTGTTGTCCTGCCTAATGTTGGTGTAAATGATAGTGGATAATGAAAGAGACCATTACTGGAGGAGACTGCTCTCCAACAATGAAATAACAGCTATGGGGGAGCGCAGCATGTCAGAAGGGAAATTAAAGCTGTTGCGTTTATAACAACCATCAACCAGAAGGGCTGAGCAGGTGGTCCATTTCGGTTCCTTTAGGAGGAAACAGCATTACAGACCCCAGTGTTCAGACAACTCGCTTTACCCCACACAATGTCAAGATATGGCTGGAGACACTAGAAACTGTGGCTTACCTCCAGAGATTGCCACACCTCCAAAAAATCTGTTCCATTTGACCAAGAACATTAACATCTACCCACAACGTGATAAGTTGCACAGTATGCCATGTAAACAAAAAGCAGGGACTTGCATTGCTGTTGGTCACTGAACCATTGGTGCACGATCTACCATGTAAATATAAAGGAAGCAATCAGCAATAAAAATGTGATCATTCAGCAATAACCTGCTCAGTGTCATTCAGTTAGTGTGTCGTTTGGCTCACCGAGCTGCTGTCTCCATTGCAAGCTCAGTTTAAAGGAGTGGAATTACAAAAGGGCAGTGAGAGCAATTACTCTTCACATCGAGGCGCCATTTAAAAGTGTGTGACGATAGGGACCCGAATAAAATTATAGTTAACTGGAATCTGGGGAAAATACACTCCTGCTTGGAATAATCACCAGCGCTAAAACGCTTGTTGTGAGTGTCAGCAATTGGAACTTCAGGACAGCTCTGCAGCCATACCTCAGGATGGCGATTTTGCAAGACTTAGCCACTTCCAGTTGCTGCAATGACTCTCTGTTTATTATAAGTTCAGACGTGGAAATATTCACTGATTATACCATTCCCCAAATGCTGAACAGTCCATCCGCAATGAGACCTGGA
>NW_025119584.1:0-1042 GCF_004010195.1 Chiloscyllium plagiosum
GGGGGAGCCCAGAACTAGAGGGGTGTAGGTTTAGGGTGAGAGGGGAAAGATATAAAAGAGACCTAAGGGGCAACTCTCTCCCCCAGAGGGTGGTACGTGTATGGAATGAGCTGCCAGGGGATGTGGTGGGGGCTGGTACAATTACAACATTTAAGAGGCATTTGGATGGGGATATGAACAGGAAGGGTTTGGAGGGATATGGGCCGGGTGCTGGCCTAGATTGGGTTGAGATATCTGGTCTGTTTCTGTGCTGTACCTCTCTGTGACTCTAATTGGGCCAACAGGCCGAGGAGTGGCAGATGGAGTTTAATTTGGATAAACGCGAGGTGTTGCGTTTCGCTAAAACTAACAAGGGGCAGGACTTAGACAGTTAAAAGCAGGATCTTGGGGCTCGTGTTGGAGAACAGGGAGCCCCAGGGGGTTCTGGGACATCACTCTTTGAAGTTGGCGTCACAGGGAGACAGGGCCTGTACGAAGGCGCTTGCCTCTATCGCTCAGAGCTTTGAGTGTAGGAGCTGGGGGGGGGGGGAAACGTCACGTTGGGGGTTATACAGGACGTTGGTGAGGCTCCGTCTGGAGCAGTGTGTCCAGTTCCGGTCACACCGTTACAGGAAGGACATTATTCACCCGGAGAGGGTTCGGGAAGGGATTTACCGGAACGATGCTGGGAATGGAGGGGTTGAGTTATAAGGAGAGGCCGGGGGTTATTTTCACTGGAGGGGTGATCTTATAGAGGCTTATAGAATCATAATTTTAAAGGTGAGAGGGGAAAGGTTTAAAAAAGGATGAGAGGCAAAGTTTTCACATTGAGGGTGGTGCGTGTGTGGAATGAGCTTCCTGAGGAAGTGGTGGCTAGGGGTACAGTTAGAACTTTTAAAAGATATTCGGGTAAGTCCATGGATAGGAAAGGGATATGGGCTAGGATCAGGGGGCAGGTGTGGGATTATAGTTTAATCTGGGATTACAGTCAGTCTGGACTGGTTGGACCAAAGGGTCTATTTCTGTGCTGTATGACTCTTGAGAGAGAGAGAGATAGAGAAAG
>NW_025119585.1:0-1042 GCF_004010195.1 Chiloscyllium plagiosum
ATAAACCCAATCCACAGTCACTGACACCTATCTCCCCCTGTCTGATATAAACCAGCCCCACAGTCGCTGACGCCAATCTCTTCTTGTCTGATATAAACCAGCCCCACAGTCACTAACGCCTATCTCCCCCTGTTTGATATAAACCAGCCCCACAGTCATTGACTCCAATCTCCCCCTATCTGATATAAACCAGCCCCACAGTCACTGACACCAATCTTCCCCTGTCTGATATAAACCAGCCCCACAGTCACTGACACCTGTCTCCCCATGTCAGATATAAACCAGCCTTGATTAGTGGTGCTGGAAGAGCACAGCAGTTCAGGCAGCATCCAAGGAGCTTCGAAATCGATGTTTCGGGCAAAAGCCCTTCATCAGGAATAAAGGCAGTGAGCCTGAAGCGTGGAGAGATAAACTAGATGAGGCTGGGGGTGGTGAGAAAGTAGCATAAAGTACAATGGGAGAGTGGGGGAGGGGATGAAGGTGATAGGTCAGGGAGGAGAGGGTGGAGTGGATAGGTGGAAAAGGAGATAGGCAGGTAGGACAAGTCCGGACAAGTCATGGGGACAGTGCTGAGCTGGAAGTTTGGATCTAGGGTGAGGTGGGAGAAGGGGAAATGAGGAAACTGTTGAAGTCCACACTGATGCCCTGGGGTTGAAGTGTTCCGAGGTGGAAGATGAGGAGTTCTACCTCCAGGCGTCTGGTGGTGAGTGAACGGCGGTGAAGGAGGCCCAGGACCTCCATATCCTCGGCAGAGTGGGAGGGTGAGTTAAAATTTTGAACCACGGGGCAGTGTGGTTTATTGGTGCGGGTGTGCCGGAGATGTTCCCTAAAGCGCTCTGCAAGGAGGTGCCCAGTCTCCCCAATGTAGGGTAGACCGCATCGGATGCAACGGATACAATAAATGATATTGGTGAATGTGCAGGTAAAACTTTGATGGATGTGGAAGGCTCCTTTAAGGCCTTGGATAGAGGTGAGGGAGGAGGTGTGGGCGCAGGTTTTAAAGTTCCTCCGGTGGCAGGGGAAAGTGCCAGGATAGGAGGGT
>NW_025119586.1:0-1042 GCF_004010195.1 Chiloscyllium plagiosum
ATTCCCAGAGTAGTCTCTACTCCCCTTCTTGAAACGGGGGAAACATTTTCTTCTGGCACTGTTCCTGTGGAAAATGATGACATAAAGATGAAAGCCAATCTCCTTCCTGCCTTCCCAATGATTCCTATGATAAATCTCATCCGGCCCAGCGAACTTATCTATTTTTACATTTGCGAGAATTGCTAACACCTCCTCCTTGCGAACCTTAATTTATCCAGACTGTAGACTCTGTAGCAGTATTCTCCTCAAAAACATCATCTTTGTCTGGTGAGAATACTGTCAAAAAAATTCATTTCGCGCTTCCCCTATCTCGTTGGAATTCACGCCGAACTTCCCAGTACTATTCTTGTTTGGCCCCAGTCTCACGCTCGTCATTCTTTTATTCCTCGGATAACGAGAGAGAGCTTTAGGTTTATCTTTGATAATATCCGCCAACGACATCTCGTGTCCCCTCCTGGCTCTTCTAATCTATTCCTTTAGTTCTTGCTTTGCTAATTTGGAAATCACAAGTGCCTGAACTGATCATTCACATCACATTGCAACGTAATTCTTTTTCTTCCTCTTGATAAGACAGTCATGAGCGAACTTATTAATCATGTCGTACACATTAGCATCCAAATAATTGATATTGATAACAAAGAGTAATGGGTCCAGCACCATTCTCTGAGGCGCCTCACTGTTGCTTTGAGGATTAATCCATTGACGTGTGGGTCCAAGTCTCTCTCTCTCCCTGTTTGTTACTGTTGTATTGGAAACCATGCAATGATGCCCTCTGCTGAGCTCACATGCCATTGCACGATAAGAAGAATTCAACAAAGAGTGGGAATTGTTCAGTTTTCACGGTTGCCTCATTCATCCAATGAATTATTTTTGTTGACAGAAATCAATTCAAACTGTCCTTCGCAATATCATCAGAGTATTAACAGATTAAGATGGACATGGGCAATGATGACCGTCCCTCATCATTGTGTTCCCTCCAGGAGTTTTCAATGATATCTCGCTTAAAACGTGTGAGAGTCCATCAGAAAACATTGCAAGTTAC
>NW_025119587.1:0-1042 GCF_004010195.1 Chiloscyllium plagiosum
GAACACAGTGCCTGAGTGTGTGGGATAGGCCAGCTCAATCCAGGTGTTAAGGACTGGAACACAGTGTCTGAGAGCGTGGTATAGGCTGGATTAATCCAGTGGTTCGTTTCTGGAACACTGTGTCTGAGACTGTGGTATAGGCCGGATTAATCCAGGGGTTAGTGTCTGGAAAACAGTGCCTGAGAGTGTGGGGAGGCCGGATTAATCCAGGGGTTAGGATCTGGAACACAGTGCCTTAATGCTTGGGATGCGCCGGATTAATCCAGGGGTTAAGGTCTAGAACACAGTGTCTGAGAGTGTGGAATAGGCCGGCCAATCCAGGGTTTATTGTCTAGAACGCTGTGCCAGAGAGTGCGGATAGGGCGAATTAATCCAAAGGTTTTGGTCTGGAATACAGTTTGAGAGTGTGAGATGGGCCGGATTAATGCAGGGTTTAGGGTCTGAAAGAGAGTGCCTGAGAGTCAGGGATAGGCCAGATTAATCCAGGGATTATGACCTGGAACACAGTGCCTGAGAGTATGGGATAGGCTGGATTAATCGAGTGGTTCGGTTCTGGAACACAGTGTCTGAGAGTGTACGATAGGCCGGATCAATCCAGGGTTTATTGTCGGGGATACAGTGTCTGAGAGAATGGTGGTGGTCGGTTTAATACAGGGGTTAGTGTCTGGACCACAGTGTACGTGAGTGTGGGGAAGGCTGAATCAATCCAGGGGTTAGGGTCTGGAACACAGTGCCTGAGAGTGTGGTGTAGGCCAGGTCAATCCAGGTGTTACGGTCTGGAACACAGTGTCTGAGAGTGTGGGATAGGCCGGATTAATCCAGGGGTTAGGGTCTGGAACACAGTGCCTGAAAGAGTGGGATAGGCCGGATTAATCCAGGGGTTTGGGTCTGGGACACAGTGCCTGAGAGTGTGGGATATGGCGGATTAATCCAGAGGTTAGAATCTGGAACACAGTGCCTGAGAGTGTGGAATAGGCCGGATTAATCCAGGGGTTAAGGTCTGGAACACCGTGCCTGAGAGTGTGGTATAGGTGGGAATAAT
>NW_025119588.1:0-1042 GCF_004010195.1 Chiloscyllium plagiosum
GCTGACATGAAGGGAAATCCTCTTCAATGGGGGCTGGTGAACCTGTGGAATGCATACAACCGAAAGCCGTGGATGTAAAGTCACTTTATACATTTGACAAAGAAATAGATATATTTCCAGAAGCTGAAGGTGTCAAAGGGTGTGAGGAGAGAGCAGGAGACTAGAATGGAGATAGAGAATGAGTAGTGATCATGTTGCATGGCAGAATGAGCCAAATGGCTTGCTCCAGCTACTACTAGATGCTACTACTTCCTGTTAGATATGGGAAGAATGTTTCCGGTTTTGGGTAAGTCCAGAATTAGGGGTCACAGTCTAATAATAAGGGGTATGCCATTCAGGACTGAAATAAGGAAGAATTTCTTCACTCAGAGAGTTGTGATTCTGTGGAATTCTCTCCACAAGAGGGGGAATTGGGGCCAGTTCATTCAATATATTCAAGAGGAAGCTGGACGTGGCCCTTACAACTAAAGGGATCAAGGGGTATGGACAGAAAGTGAGAATGAGATACTGAAATTGAATAATCAGTCATGATCATATTGAACAGTGGGGCAGGCTCGAACGGTCTACTTCTGCACCTATTTTCTAAGTTTCTGTGTTTACTTTTTTATTCTAGCGGATTAACCAAATTTGACAGGAACAAATATTGTGTAGAAAGCTGGCCAAGCCAAAAATCTGCCAAGCTAATGGCTAAAAACATATGCATTCAGCACCAAGAGCATTTGACAACTGTGGACAACTTATCAGGATATGACAAACCAAACCTAGTAATTCTAGCTTTGCTCTGAAAAGACAGATTGGAAATGATAAACTACGGACACTTAGGCATTGTCAACTGTACAGAGGAGCACAGTCGGCAATGTGGTGGCCAGAGATCTCAAAAGAGATTGAAAGTTTCACATCTCATTATGAGTTCTGGAAGTATGCAATGTTGTTCATATTGGAAAACAGCCCTGATGTTAGTGAAGCCAGTTCAGAAGACAGAACTCAGCAAAGCATGTGTGAAGAAGTGAATACTGAGAGCAAGGAAAGACAGCACAACCCA
>NW_025119589.1:0-1042 GCF_004010195.1 Chiloscyllium plagiosum
CTTCAGGAATGAGGAAAGTGTGTCTAGCAGCCTTTTATCTTAGCCTGCTGGACACACTTTGCTCATTCTTGAAGAAGGGCTTATGCCCGAAACGTCAATTCTCCTGTTCCCTGGATGCTGCTTGACCTGCTGCGCTGTTCCAGCAACACATTTTCAGCTTCTTTCAATCTAGTCTACCATATACGACTCACAATGTGATCTTCTTTACATTGGTGAGACTAAATGCAGACTGGGTGACTGCTTTGTAGAACATCTCTGTTCTATCCATAACAATAATGGAGTCCATCCAGTTGCTTGCCATTTCAACAAACTATCTTTATCCGATGCTAGCATTCCATCTTTTAACTGCTGCAGTGTTCCAATGAAGCTCAATGAAACCTGGAGGAAAACACCTAATTTTCTGACTAGGCACTCAGCAGCCTCTAGGATCAACACTGAGCTCAACAACTTGTACTTCACTCTGATTATAACCAGCTCCTGACTATGTCTTGTTTCTGGTTTCTTGACTTTGCTTTTAGTAAAGCGGTCTGGTTTTCTTCTGTTCATACCATCACTGGCATAATTTTATACCTCTATCTCTCCTTTACTGTTAACACTCATTTTGTCTTTTTTTTGTGAGCATTTTCACCATCTAATCCAATTGCCACTACCAACCCCCTCCACCAAACCCTGTCAGCAGCCCTTTCAGTTCTGAAGAAGTCATATTGGATTTTATTTAAAAAACTGTATCTTTTTCCATAGATACTGCAAGACCTGCTGAATGTCTTCAATATTCTCTGTTTTTATATCACATTTGCATGCATTTTTGCAGATGGCAAGACAAGTTGAAAAGACTATTAAAAGCAAATGGATCATTGGTATTAATACAAAAGAACAAGGAAGTTATCCTAAACCTTTATTAATTACGATCTGCAGTTCATTTGTCGGATGGCAGGCAATTGTGGACACCACAGCTTAGGAAAGAAGGCCTAGAGAGGAAGGAGTTGGTATTACTGCGTGGGTTTCCTCCAGGTGCTCCGGTCTCCTCCCACAGTCCAAAGAT
>NW_025119590.1:0-1042 GCF_004010195.1 Chiloscyllium plagiosum
ATGAGGTCCACTGAAGATGTTACCTAGTAAAATATCGAAACATCTGGAAATGAACCCTCCAGCTCAGCGAGCAACCTGCATCCATTGTGTACAATGTTGCTGAGCCAATCTGAGAAAGAATATACTGACTACAAAAAAAGTGCAATGGACATTGTCCAGATTAATCCCTCAGATGGCGAGATTGCCTGATGAGGAAACTCGGCCTGTGTTCTCTAGAGTTTCAAAGAATGAGATGAGGGTCACAATGAAATTAAGGAAATTCACAAAACATATGACAGGTTGGAAATACACAAAACGTTTCCTGGCTGACAAATCCACATTCAAGGCAAATAACTGCAGGTTAAGTGACAGACCATTTAAGACCACAATAATGAGGAAATTCTTCACTCGGTGTGAACTGCCTAAAACAGGGGCATAGAAACCTGCTGGTAGGGCAAGATTAGGAAGAGTCCCCAGATATTCTGCAAGTGTGTCAACTGGAGAAGAATAACAAGGGAACAGGTGGGAGTCATTCGTGATTTGCCAAGTTGCATCCAAATCAATTTAGTGTTAGGAGACAGAGGGTAGTGTTTAAAGGCTGTTCGTGTGACTGGAGACAGGTGCCCAATGGTGTATCACAGGGATCAGTGCTGTGTCCCTTATTATTTGTGATTCGGACGTGTTGGTGTTGGACTGTGGCGGACAAATATAAAAATTACATAACACCAGGTTATAGTCCAGCAGGTTTATTCAGAGGCACAAGCTTTCAAAGCGTACAACCACCTGATGAAGAAGCAGGGCTTCGAAGCCAGTGCCTCCGAATAAACCTGTTGGACAATAATCTGGTATTGTGTCGTCTTTAACCTTATTATTTGTGGTATTCATAAATGGTGCAGCTGTGAATATAGACGAAGTTGGCGGGAGTGTGACAACTAAGTTAGTGTTTGATACAAAGATTGTCCGGGTGGTTGGTAGTGAGGAGGAAGGCCTTATGTTACAGGAAGATACAGATGGTATGGTCTGGTGGGCTGGTCAATGGCAGATGAAATGTAACCCTGATAAA
>NW_025119591.1:0-1042 GCF_004010195.1 Chiloscyllium plagiosum
GGTGTGTGTTGGGTTGTTAAGAAATGAGGAAATCGTTAGCGATCATTTCAAATGTCCAAATGTATTTCTTCTTATATGTAGACTACATAGTTCCACAACGTGGAGAGAGTAAGAACTACAGGTGCGAGAGGCCAGAGTTAATAAACTTGGAGCTGGATAAACACAGCAGACCAGACAGAATCAGAGGATCAAAAAGGCAATATTTTGATCTTGGACCTTTTGTCAGGACTGGCGAGGGGGAGGGGAGCCCAGAAATGGATCGATGGGATATGGAAGGGCGAGGTGTAAGCATGATGGTGCTGCATACATGAAGGTACGAGGTTACTGTGATTGGTCGGTGGGAAGATTGGAGCAGATATGTGAGTGAGAAAATGAACAGGTGGGTCTGGTCAAGGAGAAGGGACATGGGATAAGGCTGCGTGTGGAGGGATTTTGATGTTGCTCCTGTCAATATTGAGGTCAGTGGGCTATCAGTTCCAAAGGTAAACTCTCAGGTGGTGTTCCTCTGACAGTGGACAGGCTAAGAATGGGCATGTCCCCGGACGAGTTGGAGGGCGAAATAAAATGGAAGGTAACGGGTTGGTTGTTGTGTTCAGAGCACTGGTGCTTCATACAGAGCCTGATTCTGCCCCACCAAGCACGTTTCCAACTCCCGATGTGGTCCCCTCTCTATCAGGGAGACCAAAGGGAGATTCAGGGACATTTTCATGGAGCATCTGCTCTCTGCACGCTTTAACCAACTCTACATCCCAGTTGCCATTCATTTCAATTACTCGCTCACACCCACCCACCCGCCTTGCTCATCCAGCGACAGGTCCATCCTTAGCCTACTCCACTGTCAGAGTGAGGCCAAATAGTAACTAGGGAACACAACATGATCTTTCAGCTTGAGAGCTTACAGTTCACTGGTCTCAATACTGACTTCACTGCATTCAAAATCTCTCCACCCACAGCCTTATTCCATGTTCCCCTTCCCTGACCTGACCGAAGCAGTCCATCTTCCTCTTCGCATATCCGCTGCACTCTTCCCACTGACCAATCA
>NW_025119592.1:0-1042 GCF_004010195.1 Chiloscyllium plagiosum
CCTGGTTCAGTGGAGAATTCAGGAGGGCATGCCTGGAGCAGCACCAGGCATGCAGCAAGATGAGGTGTCAACCTAGTGCAGCCACCAAGCAGGACTTCTTGCATTCTAAAAAGCATAATCAGCAAGTGATAGACAGAATTAAACAATCCCACAACCAATGGATCAGGTCTAAGCTCTGCAGCCCTGTTTTTTCCAGTTGTGAGTGGTGGTGGATGATCAAACATCTTACTAGAGGAGGATGCTCCACAAATATCCCCATTCTCAATGATGGAAGGGCCCAGCACAGCAATGCAAAAGATAAGGCTGAAGCTTTCGTAGCAACCTTCAGTCGGAAGTGCCGAGTGGATGATCTATCTTGGCTTCCTGCAGTGTTCCCCATTGTTACAGATACCAGTCTTCAGCCAATTCAATTCATTCCATGTGATGTCAAGAAACGGTTGGAGGCTCGAACAAAACTGGAATCAAATGATATTGGGGGAAAACACTGCAGTGGTTAGCATCAGACCTGACACATAGGAAGATGATCATGGTTGTTAGAGGTCAGTCATCTCAGCTCCAGGACATCTCTGGAGGAGCTTCTCAGGTAATGTTCTAGGTGCAACTATCTTCAGCTGCTTCATCAATGACCTTTCCTCATAAGGTCAGAAGTGGAAATGTTCACTGATGATTGCATAATGTTCAGTATAATTTGCGACTCCTCAGATATTGAAACAGTCTGTGTCCAAATGCAATAAGATCTGGATAATATCTAGGCTTGGGCTGACAAGTGGCAAGTAACATTCATGTTACACCAATGCCAGATATGACGATCACCAATAAGAGACAATCTAACCGCCCCTTGACTTTCAGTGGTGTTACCATCACTGAGTCCCCCACTATCAACGTCCTGGGAACTACCATTGATCAGAAACTCAACTGGACTCACCAAATAAACACTGTGGCTTTAAAAGCAAATCAAAGTGTAGGAATACTGTGATAAATACTTCACCTTCTGACTCCTGAAAGCCTGTCCACCATCTACCAGGCACAAGCCATGAGTGTG
>NW_025119593.1:0-1042 GCF_004010195.1 Chiloscyllium plagiosum
GACAAGGTGTTGACATCAACTGACTGTTGCAAATCTGCACATTCCAAGGTCCAGGACAATGTGCTGAGGGACACACTAAAGCTTGGGGTAGCTGCTGCCACGGCACAGTGAGGAAAGATCACCATCTAGATGTCTTCCTGCTAAAGTACAATATAGGTTGATTCAGTTGTCGGACCCTTTCATTGCCTCAATGTATGCAAACAATATTCGTCTTGAGTAGAAATGCCTTTGGACTTTGCAACTGCTGGGAATGTCAGATTCCAAGGTTTGTTTGCTGTTTGCATGCATGGACTATGCTTAACTGCTTTAGTACCTCCGTTAGGACATTGAGATCATTTTAATGAATAAAATATATTTTTTCCCCAAGAAATTCAATGTAGCAAGAAAATAAGATGAGATCTCACAACTCTGAACTTCATATTGCTGATTAAAGTAAACAAACAAAATAACTGACACACTACAAGGTCTTCCCAATATATAAAATGAGCTTCACTGTCGCAACCACATCTGATCTTATGTTTTCCAACAACTGTATTGTTATTCTCATTTCCTTGAGGGAATGTGTTGTCAATATAACACGTGAAGGTCATCAGGAAATTGGATGGATACAAAAGGGTCGACACTGCTCAGTGTGGTTCATCCACCAGCATAGGCAGGGAACATTTTTCAAAGCATTGTAAACACCATTCATGGTCATTGAATGCAGTGCTGACATCGAAAACTCAGATGGAGAAAATGAGTTAAATGAGACAGAACTTCTTGTTGGACAAGATCTTGTGCATGAGAGAAAGTGCATGCACCACAATGCATGCGTGACTTTATTTCCGTTTAACCGATACTTCTATTCAATCTCTTCAGGGATGCCATTACATTTCTCTGGAGCAGATGGGAGTTGAACTCAGGCCTCTGAGTCTACGGGTAGGTACCCTACTTCTGTGCCACAAGACTCTCCACCCTTTATAAAGTGGAGAGCTACTTTTTCACCTCACTGTATCCAACTGCGTACATTGTCGCACAGACTAGTCAAACAACAGCCTGATAT
>NW_025119594.1:0-1042 GCF_004010195.1 Chiloscyllium plagiosum
CTGCCGCAAGAACACAGTGCTCAGGGACATACGTTCAGCTCATGGACTGTCCCGCTGGTGTGCTCACTCCGTGTTTGTACACTCACTTTGAGCAGACTTGAATACTTACAGAATTATTGCCTTGCCATGCCCTGCCTTTAGCAGTGTTTCCCCTCAGCCAGCGCTACCAGACTCATCCGCCTGCTGTATTGTCTTGGTATTCAGCACAGACACAAACACAGGATGCTTGATATCATTGTCCACAGTCAGTCACGGTGCCCAGCACAGTCAGTCAACGGGAGTCTCAGGTCCAAATCCGGGAGCTGCCTTTAGCAGTGTTTCCCCTCAGCCAGGGCTACCAGACTCATCCGCCTGCTGTATTGTCTTGGTATTTAGCACAGACACAAACACAGGATGCTTGATATCATTGTCCACAGTCAGTCACGGTGCCCAGCACAGTCAGTGAACGGAAGTCTCAGGTCCAAATCCGGGAGCTTGGACACGGTCAGTCAGTTTATCGTGGTTGTTAGGGTCAGGATCCCTCCCCTGTGAGGGGGTGAGGAGCTGAATGTTGGGAAACGCCTATCTCTCTTGGCTCTTTCTCTCCGATAGTGGGATGGTTCCTTCTGGAATGTAACAATTAGCAAGAGGTATTAAGGGAGATGGAAAAGGTTGGTGCAGCTGTTAGTGCTGGTACAGCTGGGGGTAATCTGGTGAGGTGTCCTGAATGAGTGATTAAGCAGCACAGACACCAGGCAGAGTTCGGTAGAGGGGCAGTGATGAGATTGGAGAGACTGACAGAAGGTGCTGCATTCAGTGACAGTGGGAGAACATGAGCCTTGGTGGGAGGTGGGTGCAGTAACAGAGATAGAGTGAGGGCAAGGTCACAAAATGCAGATGGTGGCACTTCCGCTGGTGGAGTGGGAAAGGTCACTGACCTACTTCCTACTCTGCTGGGCATTCACCCAGAAGGCTGGCACCTCACTGACCCAGGGGACAGCCTCATACCAAGCTGGCATAGTCTGGTGTGATAGCCTTCCCTGCCAGTCCTGGAGGAAGATAA
>NW_025119595.1:0-1042 GCF_004010195.1 Chiloscyllium plagiosum
CAAACTTTTTCTGTTTGACCGGCAGGACGAGTGCACAATCCCCTATTCTGTTTGACTGTCAGTGCGTGTGTACAATAACCTGTTGTGCTTGACTGGCAGGGCGAGTGTCTAATCCTGTTCTGTTTGACTGGCAGGGCGAGTGTACAATCCTGTTCTGTTTGACTGGCACGGCGAGTGTACAGTCCTGTTCTGTTTGACTGGCAGGGCAGGAGTACAATCCTATTCTGTTTGACTGGCAGGGCGAGTGTACTGTCCTGTTCTGTTTGACAGGCTTGGCGAGTGTACAATCCTGTTCTATTTGACAGGCAGGGCGAGTGTATAATCCTATTCTGTTTGACTGGCAGGGCGAGTGTACACTCCTGTTCTGTTTGACTGGCAGGGCAAATGTACAATCCCCTGTTCTGTTTGACTGGCAGCGCGAGTGTACAATCCTGTTCTGTTTGACTAGAAAGGCAGGTGTACTACCCTGTTCTGTTTGACTTGCTGGGCAAGTGTCCATTCCTGTTCTGTTTGACTGGCAGGACGGGTGTACATTCCAGTTCTCCTTGACTGGCAGGCCGAGTGTACAATACAATTCTGTTTGACTGGCAGGGCGACTGTATAATCCTGTTCTCCTTGACTGGCAGGCCGAGTGTACAATCCTATTCTGTTTGACTGGCAGGGCGAGTGAACAATCCTGTTCTGTTTGACAGGCAACGCAAGTGTGCAATCCTGATCTCTTTGACTGTCAGGGCGAGTGTACAATCCCCTCTTCAGTTTGACTGGCAGAACGAGTGTATAATCCTGTTCTCTTTGACTGGCACGGTGAGTGTACAATCCTGTTCTGTTTGACTGGCAGGGCGACTGTATAATATTGTTCTCTTTGACTGGCAGGGTGAGTGCACAATCCTATTCTGTTTGACTGGCAGGGCGTGTTTCCAATCCTGTTCTGTTTGACTGGCAGGGCGAGTGTACAATCACCTGTTCTGTTGGACTGGCAGGGCGAGTGTACAATCCTGTTCTGTTTGATTGGCAGGGCCAGTCCACAATCACCTGTTCTGTT
>NW_025119596.1:0-1042 GCF_004010195.1 Chiloscyllium plagiosum
CTGAAGTGCTCTGTCAGAAGACATCCCCAATTTATAGGCGACCGCATCTGGAGCAGAAAATACAACAAATAACACGTGTGGGAGTGCGGGTGAACATTTGATGGATGTGGAAGACTCCATTGGAGCCTTGGATAGAGATACCCAATGCCCCAAAGAAGCCTTTCACATCCATCAAAGTTTCACCTGCGCTTCCACACATGTCATCTATTGCATCTGTTGCTCCTGATGCAGTCTCCTCTACAGTGGGGCCACCGGCCATCTTCTCACAGAGCGCTTCAGAGAACATCTCCAGGACACCGGCCAAAATCAATCCCAACGCCCCGTGACCGAACACTTCAACTCCTCCCCGCCACTTTCCCGAGGACATGCAAGTTTTCAGACTCCTCCACCGCCACTTCCTCACCACCCAACGCCTGGAGGAAGAACGTCTCATCTTCTGCCTCATGACACTTCAACCCCAAGGCATCAATGTGGATTTCACCAGTTTCCTTATTCCCCCACCCCGCCACCGGCCTTACACTCGCTCCAACCTTCCAGCTTGGCACTGTCCTACTGACCTGGCCCACCTGTCTATCTTCCTTCATACCTATCCGCTCCACCCTCTTCTCCGAACGAACACTCTTATCCCCACCTCCATCCACCTATTGCACTCTCAGCTAAATTCTCCCAAGCCCCACCACTCCCATTTATCTCTCCAACCTCGAGACTCCCAGCCTTATTCCTGATGAAAGCCTTTTGCCAAAATCTTCTTTTTTTTCTGCTACATGGATGCTGCCTGACCTGCTGTGCTTCTTCAGCACCACTCTAATCTTGACTCTGACCTCCAGCATCTAAAGTACGCACGTCCATCCAACTGATTCTCCCGTCCATTGATGTTCAGCGATCATGAGTGTCCACGCCAAGATCTCTTTGTCTGTCTGCACCACACAGAATACTCACTGCTATTATTTCTTCTCCCTAATTTCGTTAACACTCCTTGGTCTGGATTCAATTCCATTCTCCATTCTCTTTTCCACCAGATTGATACTTCCTTGCAATCTCT
>NW_025119597.1:0-1042 GCF_004010195.1 Chiloscyllium plagiosum
AGATATCTTATCTGTAAATGTGTACGGGGAGCACAGTTTCTGTTATTTATTCAATGGATTTTGGAATCAGTGACATGACCCCGATTTACCACCTATCCCTAACTGCCCGGGGGCACATTAGAGTCACCGGATTGTTGTGGGTCTGGAACTACGTGTAGGCCAAGCCACATTAGGATGAAAGATATTCAAAAGGATGTTTGTGAAGGAGATGTTTTCCTTTCCCTCACAATCAACAACACTTTAATGGTCACTATTAGACTGTTAAATCTATATTTTTATTGAACTCGAATTTCATTATCTGCCTTAACAGAACTCGAACCCAGCTCCCTTGAACATTACCTAGTCTTTGACTCCATGCCCTATCGTTTGCTCATTTACATTGTGGAAGACATCTACTCCTGGAAACTGTTGAGTGACTCAGTTACCTGTACTGTCATTCAGTTAGTGTGGATGTACAATTCTGGAGATAATCTGAGGTGTTGAGTCTCCACAACTGAATGCAGAAATATTGCATTCAATGTCAATGTTAGGTGTCTTCCACTCTTTATTTTACTGTTCCGGGGTATGATTGTGGGGATGTTGTGGTCTTATGGGAAACTCTGGCCAGTCTGAGTAACCTATAAAGCTGGTGAAATCAGTTAGTCTAACCCAAAAATATTGAGAACATAACCGTATTTCCAGAAGTTATTTGCTCCTCGTGCAAATTCCTATAATATTTATAAGTGCAATCATTCATTTGACAGTGGTAACTGTAGTGCTTCAGATCATATGACACAGAACATTAATCATCTTTGTGCTAAAACCAGTCAGGCACAGAGAATATTTGATCAGTAACTTTGTCTTCTTTTTTTTCCCAATTTCTATCCTACAGTTAGTCTAGCGGCGATTGTATTCCTGTATAGGGGCAAGTGTGGTCTGTCAACATGTACCACTCGCTATCTGGTCACGATGGCAGTGTCTGATCTACTTTACATTATTCTTGATGTCGTACTTAATAAGTTTACTTACCATTACTATCCACGGTCTTTCCTGGACGTCACTT
>NW_025119598.1:0-1042 GCF_004010195.1 Chiloscyllium plagiosum
GCTTTGATTGAGTTAATGTGCCCAAGGTATGATATGGCCAAACAATATTTTCAGTGTATCTCGGTACATGACAATAATCAGGTCAAATCTATTCCCTTGTCAACGATGTTGGCACCAATCTGGTTATTGCACAGGAGGTGGGAAACCTTCTATTGTAATGAATTTAATTCAGGGGTTTAACTTAGTTTAATTTTGATACCTGTGATTTATCATAAATTGTAACTGCAGGGAGTTTGAGAGAAAAAATATTCATAATTCCAAACATGTGTCAATTCTCTACAACATTGCATGGCTTAGTCATATTAGCTCACAAGATACACTGTAGAAACTTACCAAAGATCCTCAACCAGCTCCTTCCAAACCCATGGCCACTTCCATCTCAAAGGACAAGGGGCGTCAGATACATGGGAACACCATCCTCATCAAGTTCCCCTCCGAGTCCTTCACCATCCTGACTTGAAAATAAATCCCCGTAACCCTGCATATCCCCTGGGTGGCCTATGCATTCTTGGACACTGTGGGCAATTTTAGCATGGTCAGTCTGCCGAGCCTACACTAAATCTCTTTTTATAATTGAAACAGTCCACAGAACATCCAGGTGAACCTCTTCTGCACCCTCTCCAGTGCTATTTGTATCCCTCCTGTGATGTGAATTCCAGAACTGCACACAATCCTCGAGCTGTGGCCAAACCCAATGTTCTATACAGTTCCAGCATCACCTCCTTCCTCATAATAAAAGCCTTGAGTGTAAAAGACAAGTACATCAATGCATTCTTATACACTTTATCCACATACCTTGATACCCTAAGGGACTGCTGCACACCAAGTTCCCTTCGATCTCCAATGCTTCCCAAGATCGGACAGGTAATGGTCTATTCCCTTGTCAATGTAAATAGACTGCATTGACAGGGTCACTGATTTATTAGCGATTGGGTGAGTGACAGACATTGGGTGTGATGCAGGTGTTCCATGAGTTTAAAAATGAAGTGATTCAAGTTTGAATGCATTGAGCGCATTGTCTTGAAACCTTCATTTCAAAAGT
>NW_025119599.1:0-1042 GCF_004010195.1 Chiloscyllium plagiosum
CTGAATGAGTAAAACTACTCCTCTACATTTTGATTTAAAGGATGAAAATAACACCCAGCCAAACACACTCTTCTGTAACTTTAAGTATTCCTTTTCAGTTAAATGTTCTTTTTCTTGCACCAAGGCTACCTCGACCCTTTACTTTCTAAGAGCTTTCAATCAATCAGTGAGTGACTCCCTTTAACGTTCCAGACTCACAATTTAAATGAGCGGTTAGCCATAGCCATCCAAAACAGTGCGTGACCCCACTGTGAGGAAGGACCCCTTTTATTGCGCACCGAAAGAAAGAAGTCAACAGTTCATATAAACTTGAAAATACAACTGCAAAAGCTACCAAATCAAAACTTCTAACAACTCCTTGTAAAACGAAACTACGTATAACAAAAATAAGAGGAGGTCCCCCCTCCCCCGCTTTCCCACAAGGAGCGCTCATACTTCCCACTAATCCGTTTTGGCTCCTACTAGCTGAAACAGCTCCCCAAACCCAGACAAAACAAAGTAAAAAAAGTTACATGTGTCTTACAACAAGAACATTAGAAGTGGGTGCTCAACCCGTCCCATCCATATCCAAGGCAGTCCTGGTGGAAAAGAAATGTACCTCCCTCCCCCAAACATCACCCACATTCCATACTAAAAGAGAGACACGTAAAGGAAATTATAGAAAAAAAGGTAATGAAAGGGGAATAAGAAAGGAGAAAAGAGAGAAAGAGAAATTAATGGGACCCCCACATATTAAAAAATACCAGTTAAACGAGGCAAACCACAGATGAAACAAAGAGAACATGATTGTCCACATTATTTCAGCCAGAATGTCGATTTTAAGGTGTCCTGGAAGTCCTTTGCATTTTCTCGTGAGTCAAAATTAAACATGGGCCCTCTGTGGTTGACATGTAATATTGTCGGGTATCTTACAGTTTAGTGAATATTCAATTCCCTCAGCCTCCTTTTTATCCTATCAAAGGCCTGCCTCTTGTGGATCATGGTCATAGGAAGGTCCTGGAAAAACATAATTCGTGATCCATTGGATATAGGAGCCTGTGGA
>NW_025119600.1:0-1042 GCF_004010195.1 Chiloscyllium plagiosum
AACACAAAAGTCTGGTTTGCAAGTCCAGTAACTCATTAGGAAGACAAATGGAATAATGTCCTTCATTGCCAGTGGATAGAGTTTAAAATTAGGACGTTCTGCTGCAGCTGTATAGGGCGCTGGCGTGGCCACGCCTGGAGTACTCTGTACACTTTTCATCGCCTTACATGAGATGGCACTGGGGTGGGGTTTGCTGAGGAGTTTGACTACGTTGATTTTGGAAATGAGGGGGTTGGTAATGAGCAGACTGGGATTATACTCATTGGAATTCAGAAGAATGGGGGAGGGGATTGTAAAATTATAAATGCAATAGATAAGACAGAAGCAGGGAGGCTCAAAGTTTGTGAGAAGATTTGTAGCTCGGGTGCTCGTTGTTGTGGTTCTGTTCACCGAGCTGGTAATTTGTGTTGCAGGCGTTTCGTCCCCTGTCTAGGTGACATCCTCAGTGCTTGGGAGCCTCCTGTGAAGCGCTTCTGTGATGTTTCCTCTGGCATTTATAGTGGTTTGTATCTGCCGCTTCCGGTTGTCAGTTCCAGCTGTCCGCTGCAGTGGCCGGTGTATTGGGTCCAGGTCGATGTGCTTATTGATTGAATCTGTGGATGAGTGCCATGCCTCGAGGAATTCCCTGGCTGTTCTCTGTTTGGCTTGTCCCAATAGTAGTTTTGTACCAGTCGAACTCATGTTGCTTGTCATCTGCATGTGTGGCTACTAAGGATAGCTGGTCAAGCCAATGTCTTCACTCAAAGGATTGTGAATCTCTGGAATCCCCTGCGTAGTGAAGCAGCTGAGGCTAACCTGTTGAATGTTTTAAAGGTGAAGATAGATTTGTGAACAGTAAAGGAATGAAGCGTTATAGTGAGCGGTGGGTAAGTGAAGTCTCAGTCCATTCAAAGATTATCCCCGATATTATTGAAAGGCAGAGCTGACTCATGGAGACAGATGGCTTACTCCTGGTCGTATTTCTTATGTTCGGATGTTGTTATGTTCTAACAGGCCTCCAATTCAAAAGGTAATGCTCTCTAACTACTAAAGAAAAACGGAA
>NW_025119601.1:0-1042 GCF_004010195.1 Chiloscyllium plagiosum
GATGGTTACTGTACAGTGGGAGTTATGACGGTCCGTAATGGCTCCTGTATAATGGAAGGTATGTCGGGCTGTGATGGTTCCAGTATAGTGGAAGATAAGTCCGGCCATGATACTTACCGTACAGTGGGGGGGTCATGTCGGGCCTTGATGCTTACTGTACAGTGCGTAGTACGTTTGGCGGCGATGGTTACTGTGCAGTGGGAAGTATGTCGGGCCGTGATGTTTACTGCAGTGGGAGGTATGTCGGGCCGTGATGGTTACTGTACAGTGGGGGATATGTCGTGCCGTGATGGCTACTGTATTATGGGGAGTATGTCTGGCCGTGATGGTTACTGTACAGTGCGTGGTATGTCAGGTGGTGATGGCTACTGTACTATGGGGAGTATGTCGGGCCGTGATGTTTACTGTACAATGGGAGGTATGTCTGGCCGTGACGGTTACTGTACAGTGGGAGGTATGTTGGGCCGTGATGGTTACTGTACAGTGGGAGGTATGTCAGGCCGTGATGGCTACGGTACAATGAGAGATATGTCGGGCTGTGATGGTTACTGTACAGTGGAAGGTATGTCGGGCTGTGATGGTTACTGTACAATGGGAGGTATGTCGGGCCGTGATGGTTACTGTACAGTGGGAGGCATGTCGGTGTGTGACGGTTCCTGTACAGTGGGAGATATGTCACGCCGTGATGTTTACTGTACAGTGGGAGGTATGTCCGGCCATGATAGTTACTGTACAGTGAGGGGTTATGTTGGGCCGTGATGTTTACTGTACAGTGCGTGGTACGTCAGGGGTTGATGGTTACTGTACAGTGGGAGGTATGTCGGGTCGTGACGGTTACTGTACAGGTGGAGGTATGTCGGGCCGTGACGATTCCTGTACAGTGTGAGGTATCTCAGGCTGTGATGGTTACTGTACAGTGGTTGATATGTCGTGCCGTGATGGTTACTGTACAGTGGGAGGCATGTCCAGCCATGATAGTTACTGTACATTGAGGTGTTATGTTGGGCCGTGATGTTTACTGTACAGTGCGTGGTACATCAGG
>NW_025119602.1:0-1042 GCF_004010195.1 Chiloscyllium plagiosum
AGAGAGTGTGAAGCAATCCTGCCAATTAATATTAAGTCAGGCTGATACTATTGAATTATTATAAATATTAATTATTAATTATATATTATATAAATAAAGTAATCATTATCGGTAATTCAGGGTGGAAATGCAACAAGTGACTAAAACATTTTAGAAACTGTAATTGCGCAGTTCTGTTTGTTTACCAGTCACTTGTGACTTCTCATTCTGTTTCTGTAATTGTTTTGCTCGAGCACGTTCAATTTTAAAAACCTCAACAGATTCCATAGCACCATTTGCAGTTAATTCAACCCCCAATTTGGTATCAGTATCTTGCCATGAGCGCAAAGCTGATTCTTTGTGCCTCTCATCACAAAACTGTTGCCTTAGTCCAATTAACTCTCTCGTTCCTGCTCCCATGTTATGTCGCCAGGTTAATTGCTGAGCCGATGGGACCAATTGAACAGCTTTAGGGCCACCTCATGGCCATTCTTCATCACCCAATGTTTTGTTTAGACCTTGCTTTTTTTTAAAGAAATATTGCAATATTTCTTGCTCCCTATATCTTCAAATACCAATTTATCACTTTATGCTTGTCTAACTTTAAAACCTGTTCCTAACTATACAACTTACTTGTAAATGTATATTTATATATTATAAATTCATTTATTCAGTATTTAATATTTAAAATGTAAAATGCATACAGTTCCCAACTTTGAAATCCACTATTATTACCCAGTTTTAGCCCCTTAATTTAAATCCAAAATTAGTTTTCTTATGTAGTCCTGACCAGTCATTGCTCAATTACAATGCTGTCGGTCGTGAAATAACCAGAGCTGTCTTAAAAGAAGACAGCTATTCAAGTCTATTCAAGTTAAAAAAAAACTTCTAATGCATGAATAGTGGCCCAATCCAGGGTCACAGATATTAACCATAGGATTGATTTATTACAACCTAATGTTGAACTGAAACTTCAAATGTCATTGAGGGAGGGAACTTTCTGAATAAAGCCACGGTTTCAAATTAAGTTAAAACAAATGAGTCTGAAACACAAAAAAAGGTG
>NW_025119603.1:0-1042 GCF_004010195.1 Chiloscyllium plagiosum
GCTTCCGGTTGTCAGTTCCAGCAGTCCGTTGCACTGGTCGGTCTATTGGCTCCAGATCGATGTGCTTATTCATTGAATCTGTGCATGAGTGCCATCCCTCTCGGAATTCCCTGGCTGTTATCTGGTTGGCTTGTCCGATAATAGTGGTGTTGTCCCAGTCGAAGTCATGTTGCTTGTCATCTGCGTTTGTGGCTACTAAGGATAGCTGGTCAAGTCGTTTCGTGGCTAATTGGTGTTCATGGATGGAGATCGTTAGCTGTCTTCCTGTTTGTCATATGTAGTGTTTTGCGCAGTCCTTGAATGGGATTTTGTACACTACATTGGTTTTGCTCATGCTGGGTAACGGGGCCTTCGTTCTGGTGAGTTGTTGTCTGAGAGTGGCTGTTAGTTTGTGTGCTGTTATGAGTCCTAGTGGTTGCAGCAGTCTGGCTGTCAGTTCGGAAATACTCTTGATGTATGGTCGTGTGGCTCGTCCTTTGGGTTGCGGCATGTCCTCGTTCCGTTGTCTTTCCCTTAGGCATCTGTTGATGAAATATGTGCGGGTATCCGTTTTTGGCGAATACATTGCATAAGTGTTCTTCTTCCTCCTTTTGCAGTTCTGGTGTACTGCAGTGTGTTGTGGCCCTTTTGAATAGTTTCTTGATGCAACTTTATTTAGATTACATAAGATGACAGTGTGGAAACAGGCCCTTGGCCCAACAAGTCCACACCGACCCGCCGAAGCGTAACCCACCCAGACCCATTCCCCCACATTTACCCCTTCACCTAACACTACGGGCAATTTAGCATGGCCAATTCACCTAACCGGCACATCTTTGGATTGTGGGAGGAAACCCCCGCAGACACGGGGAGAATGTGCAAACTCCACACAGAGATTCGCCTGAGGTGGGAATTGAACCCGGGTCTCTGGCGCAGTGCTAACCACTGCGGCCACCGTGCTGCCCTTTCATTTGTGTGTGTGTTGGGGTGGTTGCTTTCGAAGTCCAGGACTTGGTCTCTGTGTGTGTACCTTTCCTGTATACCTTTGTGGTGAATTCTCCGT
>NW_025119604.1:0-1042 GCF_004010195.1 Chiloscyllium plagiosum
GACAGTGGGAATGACAACCCTTGTCTGATGTTGCAAACTGAGTATTTATAAATTTAATAGGGCTTTTATTGGATCAGTACATTGTTATAGCTTTGGAAGTAAATACGAAATAATTTAGAAAAAGGAGAGAGAGATCGGCAAAAAGCTCTTGTTTAACGTTCACTTTTAGAGTGACAGCATAAAATCAATATTTTTTGTGAAGTGGTAGAATTTTGGACAATTGATTGTCATTCATACTTTAGCAGATTATGAGGCGAAGTGAGGTTGATTGTGTGTATTCACTTTAATTAACAGAAGGGTTTGCCACCGTGTCACAACAACTTCTGGGTTTGGGTACGTGAACTGGACAGATTAATCAGATCCTGTCTGAGATTTGGACAGATTTGAACAGATTCGTAGGAAAGATCACAGCAGATTTAAACATATGCTAATTAGTGTCCGAGATCTGAAATAAAAGGTCGATGAGACAATTTCTTAAATTTCTGTTACTTGTGATTTGTGATCTCTCATTAAAATTGATAAAGACATTCTGGCATTTCAGAATGGCTCCCAAATTTGCCAAGTACTTTTCGAAACAAAAGAAAAGAGCATACTTTTAGAATTAGTGAAGAGGGTAGAATTCTGTTTAATCAAGGACAAAAGTGAAACTGAGATTGTAAGTTAGTTATTCAACCACTTAGATGTGTCAGAGAAACACACAAGTGCAGTAAAGTTAGAAAAATAAACCTGAATTATAATTGAGGAAAATGGAGTTAGCAGATGTATAAAGAGAGAGAGGGAAACGAAAAGAAAGAGAAGCTTCTGAACAGAGCAAAGATAGAGAGAGAGAGCGAAAAAAGTGATGGATAAAAAGAGAAACAAGGGAAAAGGATAGAGAATTTGAACTTCAGAAATTATGACTTATTCAGGAACGCCAAGTAACAGGATGGAGATGAAGAGACGAATTAGTGACAGATACGAATATATTAAAATACTGTAACGTCTTGATGAGAAAGATGTCGAAGCCTTCTTTATTTTATTTGAATTATTAGCGATGCAAACA
>NW_025119605.1:0-1042 GCF_004010195.1 Chiloscyllium plagiosum
GCAGTCAGCACGGCTTTGTGTATTGGAGATCATCGCTGAAAAAATTATTAGAGTTCTTTGATGAAAAGTGACCAGCAGCATTGACGAAGGCAGGGTGATATTTGTAGTCCAATTGATTTTAGGAAGGCCTTCAATAAGGGTTCTCATGGTACGGTGCTCTCGAAGGTTAGATTGCATGGAATTGAGTGGGAACAGGGCAAATTAGATTCAAAATTACCTTGATGGTAAGAAGCAGAGAGTTCTAGTGGAAGGATGCTTGTCGGACAGGAGGCCTCAGTGTTCGGTGCTGGGACCATTACTGTTTGCTTTATGTGTAAGGATTTAGATTTGAGTGTACAATGCATGATTAATAAGATTGTAGATGACAATAAATAACGTGGTATCGTGGACAGTGAGGAAGGTTGTCAGACATTGCAGCAGGACCTTGGTCAGCTGAGGAAGTGGGCTAAGAAATGGCAAATGGAGTTGAATGTGGACAAATGTGAGTTCTTGCATCTTGCAAAGTCAATTCAAGGTCTGAGTTTCATGATGAATGGTTGGGCCTTAAGGGTTGTAGTGGAACAGCCAGACCCTGGAATTCAGGTGCACGATTCTCTGAATGTTGATTCAGAGATAGACAGGACATTGAGGAAGGTTTTTGGCACACTGGCCTTCATCAGTCAGGGCATTGAATATCGAAGATGGGGAGTTATGTTTCGGTTATGCAGCATACTGGTGAGACCATACTTGTAGCATTATGTTCAGTTTTGTTCACTTTGTTAAGGGAAGGGTGTTATTAAACTGGAAAGTCTGCAGAGGAAATTTACAAGAATGTTGCCGAGGACTCAATTGTCTGGGTTTTAAGGAGAGGTTTGACAAGCTAGGACATTTTATTTTAGAGTTAAAGAGACTGAAGGAGGATCTCATGGAAGTGGATAAGATCATGGGAGGCATGGATAGAGTGAATGCACTCAGTTTTTTTCCCCAGTGTTGAACAATCCCGGACTAGAGGGCATCAGTTTAAGGTCACAGGAGAAAGAATAAAAGGGAATATGAGAGGCAA
>NW_025119606.1:0-1042 GCF_004010195.1 Chiloscyllium plagiosum
TAGTACAGAAGGGAAATCGGCCGAAGTGCACGAAATTGTTTTAGAGGTAGCGTACAGTGTTACGGGTAGCACATAAACTAACTGCAGGGGGTCACCTAGGTGTACAGAAGACCCAGGCTGAGGGACAGAAGCATTTCTAGTGGCCTGGAATGCACACGGACGTGGTTATTTTTTGATGTACATGTCAAACATTCTAAATGGTAGGGAAGTCACAGGCAGTACTAAAGCCAGCACCTTTGTTACCAATTCCTGCATTCGAAGAACATTCCACGTGGGTTATGATTAGTTGTGTAGCTCCCCTATCTAAAATAAAAGTGGAAACCAATATTTGCTAGCCATAATGGATGTGTCTACCAGATTTCCAGAGGCAATTCTATTATGGAGTGTTAAGGTAAAAAGGTAGGTGGGGGAATTGGTAGCTTTTTTTACTCACTGTGGGCTGCGCAGAGAGATTCAGTCCGACCAAGGTCTCATGTTACCGCTCAGCTGTTTAAGGAAGTCATGGATAGCTTAGGCATACAGCAGTTTAAATCAAGGGCGTCCCATCCTGAATTCCAGGGAGCCTTGAAAAGTTAGCATCAGATACTGAAGACTATTTTAACAGCGTCCTGTCAGGATTACCGGAATGATTGGAATGAATGTGTCTCATTAAATTGTTTGCCATTAGACAAAAATTATTTGCCCCAAATAAATCTACTCGCTTTACTTCCTTTGAGTTAATATTTGAAGTGAGAAGTCCTTTGGAATTAATTGAATATAAATTGGCAGGACCGAAGTCAGAGATCTCACACTCGGATGATGTATGTGAGGTGAGGGAGAGATTAGATGGAGTAGGTGAGTTAGCTAAACAGCAGCTGAAGGGCACAGTATAGAATGAAGCAGGTGGCAGATAAAAACTCTGAAATTTCCTGTGGGGATGACGTATTAGTATTGCCACCAGTGATAGGAATTCCCTTCAAAGCCAGGTTTAGTGACTCAGGAACAGAGTTATGGTCAGATGAACAAATAATGCAGTTTATCTGTATGATGTAGTGATCTTTAG
>NW_025119607.1:0-1042 GCF_004010195.1 Chiloscyllium plagiosum
TATCGAACTACAATAGCACAATAGCATATTGCTGTCAGATACTCAGTGCGAAATACAAATAAAGTACACTTTTGGAAAGATACTTTCAATTCACTCCATCACCAAATTGAAAGTTATCTGTGTGATGTTGTTCTCAAGGAACAGATACAGTAACTTGGGATGACAGTGTCAATTCTCACATCGGCTGAGTTTACCATAAAAATCTTGCCACCTCAGATTTGTTCCTCACCTGTAACATGGTGACCCTCACATTAAATCACCCTGAATTGTCTCCGTCTAATGTGGGCAGCCCTATGATCCTCTCTGATGATGCTGATTTTACCAATAACTTACCATGAAATGAAAGGGGATTTTGTAGGTGCTGAAAGTACTGTTAGAGCTGAGTGGTCTTGTAAGGATTGTTGGGCATTGCAGGAATAACAAGAATGTTCTGACGAAAGGATTAACACTTACTTTGACGTTGACTGCCATTTGTGTTGGCGATAGAATTCTCAATAATTGTTCTGGCTGGAGGAACGTTGTCAGTTCGTGAAATTATTGAACAGCTGGAGTGTTTCTGAGTATGGATGCAGGTTAGCTCGTTGAGCTGGAAGTTTCATTTCCAAACGTTTCGTCACCCTACTGGGTATCACCTTCAGTAGGACTCAGGTGAAGCTTTGACCGGGACACACAGAAGATGCTACCTAGGATGGTGATGAAACGTCTGGAAATGAACCTTCCAGCTAAGCGAGCAAACGTACATCCAGAACCTCAACCTGAGCTACAAGTCTTCTCAAAACTCACTGTTTGTAAATATGGCAGAGTAGAACATTATGGAGGGAACTGGGACCTTATCCACTTTCGCTGAAATACTAGAAACTAATTCTGTGTTTTGAATGAACATAAAGAGCCCAATGATACAAAACCAAGTGAACCACAGCCAATGGATTCCATCTATGGTGCGCAGTCCTACCACATCCAATCGGGAGTGGTGGTGGACAATTAAACATCTCAGCAAAGGAGGTAGCTACACTAATATTCCCGCCCACAACGATGGAAGATT
>NW_025119608.1:0-1042 GCF_004010195.1 Chiloscyllium plagiosum
GAGATTCAATCCCTGTCAATAACTGAGATTCGATCCCAGTCATTGACTGAGATTCAATCCCTGTCACTGACTGAGGCTAAATCCCTGTCACTGACTGAGAATCAATCCCTGTCACTGACTGAGGCTCAATCACTGTTATTGATAATGCTCAAACCCTGTCACTGACTGAGATTCAAACCTGTCTCTGACTGAGGTTCAATCCCTATCACAGACTGAGATTCAATCCCGCTCACTAATTGAGTTTCAATCTCTGTCACAAACTGAGGTTCAATCCTTGTCACTGACTGCGGCAAACTCCCTGTCACTGACTGAGGCTCAAACCCTGTCACCGACTGAGATTCAATTCCTGTCACTGACTGAGATTCACTCCCTGTCACAGACTGAGATTCAATCCCTCTCACTGACTGAGGTTCAATCTCTGTCACTGAATGAGATACAATATTTGTCACTGATTGAGGCTCAATCCCAGTCACTGACTGAGGCTCAATCCCTGTCACTGACTGAGATTCATTCTCTGTCACTGACTGAGGTTCAATTCCTGTCACTGACTGAGATTCAATTCCTGTCACTGAGTGAGATTCAATCCCTGTCACTGACTGAGATTCAATCCCTGTTACTGATTGAGATTCACTCCCTGTTACTGACTGAGATTCAATCCCTGTCACTGACTGAGATTCAATTCCTTTCACTGACTGAGGGTCAATCCCTGTCACTGTATGAATCTCAATGCCTGTAACTGATTGAGATTCAATCCCTGTCTCTGACTGAGGTTCAATCCCTGTCAATAACTGAGATTCAATCCCAGTCACTGACTGAGATTCAATCCCTGTCACTGACTGAGGCTCAATCCCTGTCACTGACTGAGAATCAAACCCTGTCACTGACAGAGGCTCAATCACTGTTATTGATAATGCTCAATGCCTGTCACTGATTGAGATTCAATCCCTGTCTCTGACTGAGATTCGATCCCTGTCGATAACTGAGATTCAATCCCAGTCACTGACTGAGTTTCAATCCCTGTCACTGACTGAGGTACAATCCC
>NW_025119609.1:0-1042 GCF_004010195.1 Chiloscyllium plagiosum
CCCTGGGCACTACGGGGACAATTTAGTATGGCCGATTCACCCGACCCGCACATCTTCGGACTGTGGGAGGAAACCGGAGCACCCGGAGGAAACCCACGCAGACACGGGGAGAACGTGCAAACTGCACACAGACAGTTGTTCGAGGTGGGAATTGAACCCGGGTCTATGCCCGAAACGTCGATTCTCCTGCTCCTCGGATGCTGCCTGACCCCGCTGTGCTTGTCCAGCAACACACACACACACACACATCACGTCCCGGCATAGCCATGGTGGGCTGAAGGGTCTGTTCCCGCACTGTGTGATATAAGGGTCGACCCATTGATTCGTTTCGGTGGACTCATGGTTCCATAGTTACGCACCGCAGAAGCAGGAAGTGCCAGGTTAAATCATCTTGGCCAGCCAAAAAGAAATGGTTCCCAGTCAACACATCGTGGTTCCGCCCCTGTTGGGCCGAGATGTTTATAAATGTGCGAAATCGTCTTGGCGTCAAACCCACACTCTAGCACCAGGCTGCAGGGTAACGTGGAGGAGGTGGGGTGGGGGGGTGGGGGGGGAGCGTGGTGTTGCACATAAAGGCAGTAAGACATTGCCAGCCGGTGGTTTGGCAGCGTGTGACAGACGGAGATGAAGCCAAGGGGATTCCGGTGAAACCGGACTCCGGCTCAAAGAAAAGGGTCGACGCAGTCCGTGGTTCGGAATCGAGGCGCGGGAACGTCAAATCTCCAGCAAAGGGCTCAGCCGAGGCGTCGGCGGAGCGGAGAAAGCCCCGGGGGAACCATAGGCTCCCGTGCGTTTACCGTTCCCGGAGGAATGGATGGCACTGGGACTGTCACTGATCGACGTTGATCAGTACAGCTCTTGGTGCACTGCGGACTGCTCAGAAAGTGCTCCCCAAAGCTGGAATGGTTTTGCTTTTGCAATTTCTTGTGCAAAACACAAGGAACCTTTCATCCTGTCTTTCTCTGTCTCTCTGTGGCTCTCTCCCTGTCTCTCTCTCTCACTTTCTCTCTGTCGTTCTCTCTCTCTCACTGTCTCTCTCTCT
>NW_025119610.1:0-1042 GCF_004010195.1 Chiloscyllium plagiosum
GCTTTCAAAGATGTTTTGTCCTGACTGGGAGCAGCAGCTACAATGAAACCTTTCATTTGTGAGACAGCAACTGAGTGAGTGAGGACATTCAGGATATTGGTGGAAAGTGGGAATTTGTTGCAATGTGGAGTTGAAGTGATTTAGGTAAAGTGTGCTGAGCAGGGAGCCTAGTGAAGGGTTATGTGAGTTTTTGTTTTAAACTGCTCATTTCTTTCTGCCTCCAACATTGTATTTCCAATGCTGTCCATCAGTGGGAGTGGTGAATCAGCAACTGGTATCGTTAGAAGCCTTATGATTTTCAGTACTGCAGGTATAGCATTGTCTTATCAGCTTTGTAAAGATTACTGGCAGCAGCGGGAGGCGTGGGCTGGATTCACTAGAAATGATTAAGCAGTTAGATAACACATGTACAAGAGGGCAGGGTGGGACTTGTCTTTCGATTTGCAGAAGGTGGGAGGTTCTGGTGCTGCGGTCCATGGCAAACACAACTGCGGTAAATCATAGAATCACTTCAGCGTGGAAGCAGGCCATTCATCCCATCAAGTCCACACTGACCCATCCGACGAGCATGCCACCCAACCCACCCTATCTAGTTGTTTCTATGGTGAGTGAGAACTACGTCACAAGATTAGGGGGAGTAGGTTTAAGACAGAGGAGAAGGAACTGCTTTTCCCGGAGAGTGGTGAATCATTGGAATTCTCTGCCCAAGGAAGCAGTAGAAGTAGCCATATTCAAGACATAGTGAGATGGGACTTTATATGGTAGGTGAATTTAGAATAGTCAGGATAATGCAGGTAAGAGGAGCTGAGACGATGGATAGATGAGCCATGATCTTAATGAATGGTGGAGTAGCTCGATGGACCAAATGGCCTACTCCTGCTTCTATTACTGGGAATGTATGAACATGCATTTTTTATGGCCAATCCGTATCAAGGCAGGTGAGCAATGTAGTGATGTGGAAATGAACATCGGAGAATTATAGAAAGGGACACGGAAAGTAAATGTCCTCGTCCAAAGATGTGCGGGTCAGGTCAAATGACCA
>NW_025119611.1:0-1042 GCF_004010195.1 Chiloscyllium plagiosum
CAAATCATTACAGAATCTCTCTGTACCCCTGAGGACAGCACCCAGTAACAGTTATTATTTTAAAACTTCAAAGAATCTGTCTGTACCCCATACAGGACAGTCCACTGTAACAGATATTATTTTAAGTCTTGACTGAATCTGTCTGTACCCCCTACAGGACAAACCCTGTACAGTTATTATTTTAAATTGTGACAGAATCTATCTGTACCCCTTACCGGAGAGGGCCCAGTAACAAGCATAATTTAAAATCTTGACAGAATCTGTCTGTGTCCGTTATAGGGGCGCCCCCAGTTACGGGAATTGACAAAATCTGTTTGTGCAGCTTACAAGAGAGGCCCCAGTAACATTTATTATGACAAATCATGACAGTAACTGTCTGTACCCCTTACAGGACCATTTCCAGTGACAGGTATTATTTCAAATCTTGACAGAATCTGTCAGTGCCCCTTACAGTAGAGTCCCCAAGAACAGTTATTATTTTCAATCTTGACAGAGTCTGTCTATGCCCCTTTCATGACAGTCCCCAGAAACAATGATTATTTTAAATCTTCACAGAATCTCTCTGTACCCCTGACAGTACAGGATCCAGTAACAATTATTATTTTGAGTCTTGAAAGAATCTGTCTGTACCCCATACAGAACAGTCCACAGTAGCATTTATTATTTTGAATCTTGATGGAATCTGTTTGTATCACTAACAGGATAGGTCCCACCAACAGTTATTATTATAAATCTTGACAGAATCTTTCTGTACTCCTTACAGGACATCTGCCACTAACAGTTAATATTTTAAATCTTGAAAGAATCTGTCTGTACCCATACAGGACAGTCCAGAGTAACCGTTATTCTTTGAAATATTGAGAGAATCTGTCTGTGCGCCTTACAGGACAGTGCCCAGTTAACAGTTATTATTTTTATTTTTGACAGAATCTGTCTGTCCCCTACAGTCCCCAGTAGCAGTTATAATTTCAAACCTTGACAGAATCTGTTTGTGTCCCTTACACGAGAACCCCCAGTAATAGTTCTTGACAGAATCTGTCTG
>NW_025119612.1:0-1042 GCF_004010195.1 Chiloscyllium plagiosum
GACGGTTCGGTCACTTGGTTTTCCTTTTTTTTTTCTTCTTTATTTTCCGTTACTATTTCAGGGCGGAACCAACAGAACTTATATTCACGACGTGAGATTTTGTTTCAATCTCTCTTTTCTATACGTAATCACCCCCTCACCGCACAGTTTTGCTGAACATCCACAAACTTTAAATTACCGTTCAATCTTTCATTCTTTGGACCAGTCAGATCCATCAGCAGCTTTCTGTCCACTTCTTTGATTCTAAAAACCTCCTTTATTTGACAGAATATCGTCAAATTAGCACCAAAACGTTTGCCCTTCTTTTGTGTGTAGCCAGCACTTTTACTCTGTCTTTCTCAGGAGCGCGTTTGGCACAAATGTAAGTGCCTTGCAGCTGCAGCATCTTTACAGAAGGGAATGTTTCTCCCAGTCCCATCTGGCATGCCAACTTTGTTGTCATCGAATCACTCAATATTTTCCAAAAATTACCTGGAAAAATTTTAATTTGCGAAGAAAATCTCTGGCAATCAGCTAATGGCTGCGTGATTGCCCAACAAGCTTTTGTTCCACTGCAGTTGATACATTTGTTGTTCCCTGGCTTATTGCATGACATTAGCATAACAAATCATATTGGCTTCCATTACCTTTCTAAATTATACATCGTCTGCCAGACTGGTTCCCTACATTACACGTAACCTACCACATTGTCCTACCATCACCTTCAGCAGTACCTTATCTCGCAGTGAATTAACTAGCCGAATCACAGTGCACGACCTTTATCTGTGACTGGCGCCCTGTGATATGATCCCGGGTATGCATTACATCACTACGTTAACTACATAACTGCCAGATTAACTTCCATAATATTACCTGAGTGGGCTTTTCGATACTTCAAGCTAGCATGGAAGACTTGGATTTACCATTAACTGAGGTGGCATGTGAATGAAATAATAAGTTAGAAACGTTTGCTTGGTCCACGGAAGAACGTATCGTTGTGGTGGGTTGTTTCTGACTTGAATTAACAAGTGTAATCTGCAAGGAGTGATGGGACTTCAGCTGT
>NW_025119613.1:0-1042 GCF_004010195.1 Chiloscyllium plagiosum
CCATGCAGAAGGACTAGTTAATACTTACAAACAATCTCTAACACACTCATTAAAAGGCAGAGCCGTTAGGAACAGCTGAAACAAAAATAAATCAGGTTTCTTCAGGATTAAAGCACCTATCACTGCCGCGAACAGGGAGAGCTCCTGAGCAGGTGAAGACTTCCCTGTATCTTGTTCAGAGTCCCAAACTGTTTAGTTGCCTGAGAACCAATCACATCGTTGCTGGTAGCAGAAAGCCTTTGTCAGTGGTGAACTAATGGCCAATCATCAATGAGCTCCTTGTCACAAACAAAGGCTGCATCTGTGTATAACTCCGTTCATCTCCAATCACACTTCAATTATTGGGTCACTATCAGGTGAATTGCTGTCAAACCTTGCAGCTATCCTCCACTTTCGATCTGTTTGTAAGGTCGCTCTTTTCACATTTTAGTCCACAAGTACACTCAATTCTTTTTTTTTAAAAATGTTTTTTATATGTATTCGCCCTGAGAAAACTAAAATGCCTATTCAAAAACGCATTTACTTGCAAAATACTTGATGCACATTTTTTTATAAAAAGTGCAGTCTATTTATTATTTCTCCCTTCTTGCAATGTTATGCAACCTTCACATTTCTTAAAGCTTTTTCGTATTTCACCATTTGTATTTTAGGACAATATATCTGAATTCACATTAGGTTTTCTAGTGATGTGTATAATAAAATGGTTACAACAAACAACACCATCAAAATATGTTGCATTGTTAATTTGAAACTTTTAAAGAAGGCCTGTGGATTACAATCTGAGTAATTTTGTATTTCATTGTTCTTTGTTGGGTAGTCTTCGAAGTGCTGAAGATCTAACAGCAATCCCAAAGTCCTCTTTCCTATGGAAGAGGCATTTTCCAATGATCGGTATTGATTCTAATAGAAATATCCTCCAGGTTCTCAATTCCTAATTCATCATCCTGGAACAAGACAACACGTCGACCCAATTCAGAAGCATCGGCGGCCATTTTGAAAAGACTGGAAGACGCAGGGATGGTAAAATAGGTTCATCGATTCA
>NW_025119614.1:0-1042 GCF_004010195.1 Chiloscyllium plagiosum
TCCCGGTGTGGTGGTCTGTGTGTGACGGTGCCCTGGTGTGATAGTCTCTCTGTGTGACGGTGGCCCGGTGTGGTGGTCTCTCAGTGTGACGGTGTCCCGATGTGGTGGTCTCTCTGTGTGACGGTGCCCCGGTGTGGTGGTCTCTCTGTGTGATGGGGCCCCAGTGTGGTCGTCTCTGTGTGACGGTGTCCCGGTGTGGTTGTCTCTCAGTGTGACGGTGCCCCGGTGTGGTGGTCTCTGAATGACGGTGTCCCGGTGTGGTGGTCTGTGTGTGACGGTGCCCCGGTGTGGTGGTCTCTTTGTGACGGTGCCCCGGTGTGATAGTCTCTCTGTGTGACGTTGTCCCGGTGTGGTGGTCTCACTGTGTGACGGTGCCCTGGTGTGGTGGTCTCTCTGTGAGATGGTGCCCTGGTGTGGTGGTCTCACTGTGTGACGGTGCCCCGGTGTGATGGTCTCTGTGTGATGGTGCCCCTGTGTGGTGGTCTCTGTGTGATGGTGTGGTGGTCTCTCTGTGTGATGGTGCCCCGGTATGGTGGTCTCTCTGTGTGACTGTGTCCCGGTGTGGTGGTTTCTCTGTGTGACGGTGTCCCGGTATGGTTGTCTCTGTGTGACGGTGCCCCAGTGTGGTGGTCTCTCTGTGTGACGGTGCCCCGGTGTGGTGGTCTCACTGTGTGTCGGTGCCCCGGTGTGGTGGTCTCACTGTGTGATGGTGCCCCGGTGTGAAGGTCTCTGTGTAATGGTGCCCCTGTGAGGTGGTCTCTGTGTGATGGTGTGGTGGTCTCTCTGTGTGACGGTGCCCCGGTGTGGTGTCTCTCTGTGTGATGGTGCCCCGGTGTGGTCGTCTCTGTGTGACGGTGCCCCGGTGTGGTGTCTCTCTGTGTGATGGTGCCCCGGTGTGGTCGTCTCTGTGTGACGGTGTTCCGGTGTGGTGGTCTCTCTGTGTGATGGTGTCTTGGTGTGGTGGTCTCACTGTGTGACGGTGCCCCGGTGTGAACGTCTCTGTGTAATTTGCCCCTGTGTGGTGGTCTCTGTGTGATGGTGT
>NW_025119615.1:0-1042 GCF_004010195.1 Chiloscyllium plagiosum
TGTTTCCCATTCCCTTTTCTGATACGAATGCTGGTGCCGAGTGTTCTGTCCGGGTTTATCCTTTAAGACCCCAGAGCAGTTTGATGCTATTGAGTGTCTTCAATTTAGAGACCATTGAAGAGCGTATCACATGTCTGTTTGTTCGGAGTCAGTTTTAGACCAGACCAGGAAAGCACGCGAGACTCTCTTCCTCAAAGTACATTGAGGAAGGAAATTGGTGTTTACAAATTGGCTTCAAGGTCACTACCACTGACCAGAATTTACACCTCGATGTGTTATTAATTGTTTTTAACTTCCACCAGATGCCAGAGCATTGGCCTCGTCTGGATTAGTAATCCAGTGACATTTTCACAACTCCATCATCTTCACATGGGGACCTATCAGAAACCACACTGAGCAGGTTATTTCTGTGCTGCTTGACATATGTGTCGGAAAGGACTCCCTTTGATTTGAATATCGTGATGGGACAGAAGGGGTAGTAATTGGACAGATTGTAATTATTCCCCACTTAGGGGACTGGACATAGCTGACTGATTTTCCACATTGCCAGGGAGATGTCAGAGTTGGATCTGGAATGAAACAGCTTCCCCAGGGACACGGCTTGTTGTGCAGCATACGTCTTCAGTCCTATTGCAGGAATGGGGTCAGGGCCCATTGCCTTTGTTTTATCTGTTGTCTTCAGCTGTTTCTTCATGTCACGATTCGCGAATCGAATCGGTTAAAGACAGGCATCTGTGATTCTGCGGGTATCATGGTGAGGATGAGGTGGATTATCAACACCACGCTTCTGGCGGCTGAGGATGGTGTAGATACTACATCCTTGTCTTTTGCACAGATGTACACGGCTGTTCCATTATTTTGCATGGGGATGTTTCAGGATTCCTCTTCGCCAGTAAGTTGTTTAATGTTCCATTGACATTTATCCCTGGACATGGCAGGACTGCAGAGGTGAGATCTGATCTGATTGAATTGAGATCAATTTTCCCTCTCGAACAGATGTTAGTTCCGTTGTTTGGAATTTAACCAATCCAGTGCGATAGCT
>NW_025119616.1:0-1042 GCF_004010195.1 Chiloscyllium plagiosum
AGATACCTGGAGACTTAGTTCCAGAAGGAAGTTCTCGGCCTCAGGACTGCACAGTTCAATTCCATGTGTAGTAAAGGGCAGGAGGGTACGACACACGAGGGAGGCAGCTAGGGAGTTGGAGAATACACTGGGACAGGAAAACCCCTCACTCTTCCAAACTCCTGTGAGAACAAGGCCAGCCTTTTCAATCCTTCCTCATCACACAGCCCACTCATTCCAGGGATCAATCGGGTAAAACTCCTCTGAAACACCTCTAATGCATTTATATTCTTCCTTCAATAAGGAGACCAAAACTACACACAATACGGTATTTGAGATGTGATCACACCAATGTCCAGGAATAACTGAGACATCACTGTCTCACTTTCTGGTCCCGAATCACGCCTACTCGTAATTTTCCCAGCGTTTTTACTGTCCATCTTTAATTGTCCTGGACAAGATGGTGCTGAGCTGCCTTCTTCAACCACTGCAATCTGTGTGCTGGAGGTAGACTCATAATGTCCTTAGGAAGGGAATTCCAGAATTCTGACCCAGTGACGATGTTTCCAAGTCAAACTGGTGAATGGCTTGGAGAGGAACTTGCTGGGGTGATGCTGCCCTTGTCCTTCTTGATTCAAGTAATCATGGGTTTAGAAGGTGTTGTCTCAGGACCTTTGGTGAATTTCTGCAATGCATCTTGTAGAGAGTATACACAAATGTTCCTGAATGTTGGTGTGGAGGGAATGGATATGTGTGGAAGTGGTGCCAATCAAGCGGGCTAAAATTTGATAAACAAAATTTAAATAAAATAATATAAGACAACCTAAAATGAAATAAAATAAACAGTTGCTGCTTTTTGATAAAACATCACTGAACCCCAAATATTAACTCCTCCCTTTTACATGATAATGAGGAAAGAACTCTTGTTGGTGCAGTTTTTTTATAATCATCTCAGAATATTCAAAGCTGTGAGCACAGAGCAGTCACGTTCACGTACAGGAAACGAATGACGAGACATATCTGTTTTGTTGGCACTCATTGAATAGTGAGCAGGATACCCGAG
>NW_025119617.1:0-1042 GCF_004010195.1 Chiloscyllium plagiosum
ACACTGGGTGATAGCTAGACAATATGTTGAAGGTGTTGGCCCCCTGTGATGTTTAGACTGATTCTAATCTACAAACTGAGATAACAGAGTTTTACATGTATTCATGCAGTTTTTGAGCTCAGAGTTTTACATGAATGCATGCAATTCGTAGCAAGCTGCCCGGCTCTCAGGACAACTCCATACAACCTTGTCATGGTAGGCGCTGCAAGACCTGTCAGAGTGTGGACATAGATACCACCATTACGTGTGGGGACACCTCCCACCTTGTAAATGGCAGGTACTCATTGACTCAGCCAATGTTGTCTATCTTATACGTTGCAGGCAAGGATGCCTGGAGGCATGGTACATTGGGGAAACTGAGCAAAGGCTACGACCACGGATGAATGGTCTCCGCACAACAATCAACAGACAGGAGGGTTCCCTCCCAGTTGCGGAACACTGCAGTGGTCCAGGATATTCGACCTCGGACCTTCAGGTGACCATCCTCCAAAGCGGGCTTCGGGACAGGCAGCAGAGAAAAGTGGCCGAGCAGAGGCTGATAGCTAAGTTCGTTACCCATAGGGAGGGTCTCAACCAGGACCTTGGGTTCATGCCACATTACAGGTGACCACCACTGCACTATACATGCACACAAACACTCCTACACACACGCACATGTCAATCTCACACACACACACAGGAACTCCTATACACACATATACACAGACGCGCACACAGACATCCACACACGCCCTTACAGACACACACACACTCCCACACTCACACATGCACCCCCTTACAGACGTAAGGCACTCTACACTCAGTACACACACACACATACACTTTCTCACACTCACAACCCCCAACCCAGACAGGTACACACACACAGACAAAACATTCTCACACTCACAACCCCCACCCCAGACAGGTACACACACACAGACAAAGACCCACATGCATATATTTTGTGGGGTGAATTTGTACTTTCAGGGTTACATTGTAATTTGCTCAAAGTAGAACTCTGAGCTCAAAAACTGCATGAATTTATGTAAAACTCCGTTAT
>NW_025119618.1:0-1042 GCF_004010195.1 Chiloscyllium plagiosum
CAGAGATTGGTGCAGAAATCAGTCTTGAATTGCAGCAGTCCGTGGGGTCAGGTACACCCGTGTGCAAACTCACTGCACCACTGCAACATTGAGAACTTGTGATTCCTTTCCTCAGTCAGGGACTCGCCTTCCCTTGTAGAGTGGATCAGTCAATAAACTTTGATTTTATTCCACCCCTTCTGATAATGATTTAATTGTTAGACGTAATCCATTTTCTTAATATGCTCATTTACTGGATTTGCAGACACCTTCACCTCGCATTCTTCAAAACATTTTTTTTTAAAAGGAAACTGTGACCTTCAGAACTGCCTTTACTCCAGAACATCTCCAACTATCCCTCCAGGTGGCTAATCCTCCATCATATTACTGGAAAATTTGGGGGAGACTTCCACCAGTGTGTTACGCCCAGACATCCTGTGTATTTCAGCATGGGATACAGGCAGGGTAAGGTACAGGACACAGGTAGAGGTGGTCAAGAACAATATCTCCTTTAATCTACTTTCACAATCACCAACTCTGTAAGAAGGCGAGCTTCAGAATTTTGAAGCAGTAACAGAGAAAGAACAGTGATTCAGTCCGTGATCAGAGCAGTGTTTGTCTCGGAGGGGAATTTTCAGGCAGCATTTCTCCCAGCCATCTGTTGCCCATGTCCTTCTGGTTGGGAGAGATTGTGGGTTTGGAACCTGCCTTCAAAGGAGACATGGTGAGTAACTGCAGTACATCTTGTAAATGGTACAGACTGCTGACACCATGTGTTGCAGGTGGAGGCAGGAAATGTGTACCTGGTGGATTTAGCATCAAACGAGTAGGCACTTTTCTTAGCTTCCTGAATTTCCTTAGAGTTAGGCTCTACTGAAACAGTCAAATGGAATCTATTCCATCTCTCTGCCTAACTATGCTTAAAATGTGGTGGAATTTGGAGAGTTAGCAGATGAGTTACTCACCAAAGAATTCCTTGATCATGATCTTCTCATGTCGTAACAGTATGTGTATGGTTAATCCAGTTCAATCTCTCAACTATTCCAAATCCCAGCATGTTGAC
>NW_025119619.1:0-1042 GCF_004010195.1 Chiloscyllium plagiosum
CTGGGGTCGGGGAGTCCAGAACTAGAGGGCATAAGTTTAGGGTTGGAGGTGAAAGATATAAAAGAGACCTATGGACCAATGTTTTCACGCAGAGGGTGGTACGTGTACGGAATGAGCTGCCAGAGGATGTGCTGGAGGCCGGTACAATAGCAACATTTAAAAGGCATTTTGATGGACAAATGAATGGAAAGGGTTTGGAGGGAAATGGGCCGGGTGCTGGCAGGTGTGACTAGATTGGGTTGGGATATCTGGTCGGCATGGACGGGTTGGACCGAAGTGTCTGTTTCCATGTTGTGCATCTCTATGACTCTATGATTCTATGTGATCTTTGAAGAAGATTCGCTTTTGGCAAATCTAATGTGCAATTCATGTCTGTTTGTGTCATCTGAGGTCTAATGTGCAATTCATGTCTGTTTGTGTCATCTGAGGTCAAGATCTGAAAATGTTTCAAAGACTCACAGCTGGCTCTGCAGAGTGAAGACCGATCTTCCGGTGTTTTTTCTGCTCTGAATTACACCTGGGAAGATGTGGGACCAGTGCGTCTTATCACAGCGGATGGGGTCAAACATGTTAGACTGACGTGAGGAAAATATTCTTTCGGAGGATAGCAAGTCTGTGGAAATGCATCCAACAGAGGTCTGTCAAGAATGGGTGCATTCAAGGCTGAGATAGACAGTTATTTAGTCAGTCCGCAATCAAGGGCCACGGAGATAAGGCTGAAAAGTAGAGTTGAGGATTATACAAATAAGCCGAGATATCATTGAAAGCTGTCACTGACTTGATGGGCTAAATTGCTGCTATCTGCTCTAATTCTTTGCTGTCATTTGGAAAATGCTATCACCATTTAAAATGAGTAAAACACAACGCTAGGAAGAGATGTTTGCACTCAAACTGAGTCAACATTATTTATTGAAAGGAAAATCGCACTTGCCAATTTGCCAGATTTCTTTGCTAACATGACCAGCGGAGCTGATCAAGGGAGCTGTTTGGTATAGTCCTTTCGAATTTCTGTCAAATACCCAAATAGAAGCCATATAATAGA
>NW_025119620.1:0-1042 GCF_004010195.1 Chiloscyllium plagiosum
AGAGAACAGCAGTCCCTGTGTATAATATAGAGAGCAGCTGTCCCTGTGCATAATATAGAGAACAGCAGTTTCCACGTCTGATATACAGAACAGCAGTACCTGTGTATAATATAGAGAACATCAGTTCCCATGACTAATATAGAGACCAGCAGTTCCCATGTATAATATAGAGAACAGCAGTTCCCATGTATAAGATAGAGAACAGCAGCTCCCTTGTCTCATATTGAGAACAGCAGTCCCTGCAGATAATATAGAGAAGAGCCGTTCCCATGTCCAATATAGAGACCAGCAGTGCCTTTGTATACGATATAGAACAGCAGTTCCCGTGTCTAATATTGGGAACAGCAGTCCCTGTGTGTAATTTGGAAATCAGCAGACCCTGGGTATAATATGGAGAACAATTGTCCCTCTGTGTAATATAGAGAAAAGCAGTTCCCATATCTAAATATAGAGAACAGCAGTCCCTGTGTATAATATACAGAACAGCAGTTCCCATGTCTAAGATAGAGAACAGCTGTCCCTGGCATGATATAGAGAACAGCAGTTCACATGTCGAATATAGAGAACAGCAGTCCCTGTGTATAATATCGAGAATAGCAGTTCACATGTCTCATATCGAGAACAGCAGTTCCCATGTCTAATATAGAGAACAGTAGTCCATGTGTATAATATGGAGTACAGCAGTTCCCATGACTAATATAGAGAACAGCAGTCCCTTTGTATAAAATGGAGATCAGCAATTCCTATGTCTAATATAGAGATCAGCAGTTCCTGTGTATAATATGGAGAACAGCAGTATCTGTGTATAATATAGAGAACAGCAGTCCCTGTTTCTAATATAGAGAACAGCTGTCCCTGAGCATAACATATAGAAGAACAATTTCCATGTCTCATATAGAGAACAGCAGTTCCTGTGTATACTACAGAGAAAACAGATCCCATGTATAAAATAGAGAACAGCAGTCCCTGCATATAAAATTGAGAACAGCAGTCCCTGTGTATACTATAAAGAACAGCAGTCCCTTTGTATAATATAGAGAAC
>NW_025119621.1:0-1042 GCF_004010195.1 Chiloscyllium plagiosum
TGCCTGTGTGCTGTTCCAGGGCTCGCACCTCGCATGCTGTTCCAGGGCTCACTTCCCATGTGCTGTTCCAGGGCTCACTTCCCGTGTGCTGTTCCAGGGCTCACTTCCCGTGTGCTATTCCAGGGCTCACTGCCCGTGTGCTGTTCCAGGGCTCACTGCCCGTGTGCTGTTCCAGGGCTCACACCCCGTGTGCTGTTCCAGGGCTCACACCCCGTGTGCTGTTCCAGGGCTCACTACCCGTGTGATGTTCCAGGGCTCACTGCCCGTGTGCTGTTCCAGGGCTCACTGCCCGTGTCACTGCCCGTGTGCTGTTCCAGGGCTCACTGCCCGTGTGCTGTTCCAGGCGTCACTGCCCGTGTGCTGTTCCAGGGCTCACTGCCCGTGTGCTGTTCCAGGGCTCACTGCCCGTGTGCTGTTCCAGGGTTCACACCCCGTGTGCTGTTCCAGGGTTCACACCCCGTGTGCTGTTCCAGGGCTCACTGCGCTTGTGCTGTTCCAGGGCTCACTGCCCGTGTGCTGTTCCAGTCCAGGGTTCACACCCCGTGTGCTGTTCCAGGGCTCACTGCGCTTGTGCTGTTCCAGGGCTCACTGCCCGTGTGCTGTTGCAGGGCTTACACCTCGCGTGCCGTTCCAGGGCTCACAGCCCGCGTGCTGTTCCCAGGTCACACCCCGTGTGCTGTTCCAGGGCTCACTGCCTGTGTGGTGTTCCAGGGCTCACTGCCTGTGTGCTGTTCCAGGGCTTACACCCCCGTGTGCTGTTCCAGGGTTCACACCCCGTGTGCTGTTCCAGGGGTTTACACCTCACGTGCTATTCCAGGGCTCACAGCCCGTGTGCTGTTCCCAGGTCACACCCCGTGTGCTGTTCCAGGGCTCACTGCCCGTGTGCGCTGTTCCAGGACTCACACCCCGTGTGCTGTTCCAGGGCTCTCACCGTTTGTGCTGTTCCAGGGCTCACACCCCGTGTACTGATCCAGGGCTCACTGCCCGTGGGTGCTGTTCCAGGGCTCACTGCCCGTGGGTGCTGTTCCAGGGCTCACACCCC
>NW_025119622.1:0-1042 GCF_004010195.1 Chiloscyllium plagiosum
GCCCTACAATAGGAAAGATACATAGGCTTTGGAGACGGTGCAAAGAAGGTTTACCATGATGCGGCCTGGACTGGAGGGCTTGCCTTATGAAGACAGGTTCAATAGGCTCGGACATTTCTCTCTAGAGATTAGGAAGAAGATAGGAAGCCTAATAGAGGTGTACAAAGTATGGAGATGAATCGATAGAGTCAGTAGCCAGCACCTTTCCTCAGGGTAGGATTGACTGGTATGAGAAGTCATGGTTTGAAGATATTAGGAGAAAGGTATATAGGAGACGTCAGAGGTAGTTTTTCTTTTACACAGAGAGTTTTGAATGCATGGAATGCGTTATCAGTAGTGGTGGTGGAAGCAGAGTCATTGGGGACATTTAATCGACTGCTGGACATGCACGTGGATAGCAGTGAGTTGAGGGGTGCATGGGTTGTTACTATATTTCACATTAGGATTAAATCTCGGCACAACATCGTGGGCCAAAGGACCAGCTGTATCCTGTTCTATATTCTAAAAGTATTCTGCAAATTCAAATACACTGCTCCCACTGGGTCTGATTTGTGAACACCCCAACAAATACATATTCGCCAGGTTTTCAAAACTAATATCCATTTCCTGAAGCTAAGCTGACTCTGCCTAGCCACATTATGATTCCCCACATGTCCATTTATCACATTCCTTATTATATATTCCAATATTTTCCTCAGCACTAACATCAAGTTGTCCAATATCTCAACTTGATTGAATTTCCCTCACTGTCCAGTTTTTAATATTTAGGGTTACAAAAGCTAATTTCCACTCGGCACAAGCCAGAAATTTCAGACTCATCGCTTTTAAAGAATATACAATGATGCTTTTTTATCGTTAAAAAAATAACAAGATATGAATAGGAAAGGCTTGGAGTAATCTGGGTCAAGCGTCGACCGGTGAGACTACATTATTTAGGGATTATGGTAATCGTTGACAGGTTGCACCGAAGGTTCTTTTTCCTTGATGCATGACTCTTTCACCATTTCATTAGCTCTATTTCCACCTCTTTGAATACTCTGTG
>NW_025119623.1:0-1042 GCF_004010195.1 Chiloscyllium plagiosum
AGATGGTGGGGCAGCAAACAGCAGAGTTTCTGGATGTAATTCAGGAAGCAGAGTAGGAATTGATCCCAAAAAAAAAGAAACAGACTAAGGGGAGGACAAGACAACCATGGCTGATGGGGGAGGTCAAGGACAGCATAAAAGCAAAAGAAAAATCACACAATGTGATGAAGAATTGTGGGAAGCCAGAGGATTAGGAAATATTTCAAAGCTTGGAGAGGATAATGAGAAAAGCATTAATGGTAGAGAAGGTGAAATGTGGGGGTAAGCTAGCCAGTAATACAAAAGAATATTGCAAGAGTTTCTTTAGATATATAAAAAGGAAGAGAGAGGCAAAATTAGACATTGGATCACTGGAAAATGAGGCTGGAGAAAGAATAATAATAGGAAATGAAGCAATAGCAGAGGAATTGAATCAATAATTTGCATCAGTCTGCACAATGGAAAACATCAGCAGCATATCAATACTTCAAGACTGTCAGGGGTGAGTGTAGTCGCCATCACTAAGGAGGAGGTATTGGGGAAGCTGAAAGGTCTGAATGTGGATAACTCACCCAGACTGGTTGAACGACATGAGTGTGTTCTGAAGGAGATCGCTGAGGAGATTATGGAGGCATTGGTGATGATCTTTCAGGAATCTGTGGATAAGAGGCATGAAGGTGGGGTGGAGAGGGATTTGATGGGGGCAAGGAACTGGAAAATGGCTCATAAACACTCCTGTTTAAGAAGGGAAAGAGGGAGAAGATGAGAAATTTTAGGCCAATTAGCCTGGATTCAGTTGTTGGTAAGGTTTTAGACTTCAATTTAAGGATGAAATTGCAGAGGACTTAAAGTGCAATGGGAAAATAGGGCTGAGTCAACACGGTTTCATCAATGGGAGGTCATGCCTGGCATCTGTTCGAATTCTTTGAGGAGACAATGAGCCAGTCAGACAAAGGAGAGTCCGAAGAAGTAATCTATTTGGATTTCCAGAAGGCCTTTGGCATAAGATAAGGGCCATAGTGTTGGGGAGAAGTTCCTGGTGTGGACTGAGGACTGACAGGTT
>NW_025119624.1:0-1042 GCF_004010195.1 Chiloscyllium plagiosum
CTCCAAGCACTTCCCACTACAGTCCAAACTTCCGACCATAGTTTGTTTAAGGGAGTGGACCGCAAAGTACTCACCCCACCCTCCTCTAAATTCTTTCTAACTTAGAGCTTTTAAAGATGCACTTAACCAGCACAATCTTACAAAATTTACTGTTCTCCTCTCAAGCTGCTTTATGCAGAAATCAATGCTATCCTCATGTCGCACATCCTCACAATCTGTTTCAGTTATACTGACCTGCAGAACACTCCTTCCAGTCTGCTCAGTGATACTGACTTGCTGCACACTCAGAAACATAGAAAATAGCTGCAGATGTTGGCCATTCAATAAGATTACGGCTGATCATTCAATTTCAGCATCCCACTCCTGTTTTTTCTCCATACCTCTTAATCCCTTTAGCCTGAAAATCCATTTCTAGGTCCCTGAATATACATCTAATGACCTGGTCCCAACAGCTCTCTGAGGTAGACAATTCCATAGGTTCAATGGCTGTCTCCATTCTTCTAAATTCCAGTGAGTACAAACCCAATTGATCCAGTCTTTCTTCATATGTCAGTCCAGCTATCCTTGGAATCAGTCTGTTGAAGCTTTGTGAGATTCCCTCAATACGAAGAATATCCTTCCTCAGATAAGGAGACCACAATACTGCATGGAGTACTCAAGGTGTGGCCTCACAAAGGCCCTGTACAACTGCAAGAAGACATCCGTTGTCCTGTATCAAATCCTCTCAGTCTGAAGGCCAGCATGCCATGAGCGTTCCCTCATTTCCTGCACCTGCATGCCAACCTTCAGTGACCGTTCCACCATGACACCCAGGTCTCGTTAGACTTCACCTTTTCCGAAACTGCCACCATTCAAATCATAATCTGCCTTCCTGTTTTTGCCACGAAGTAGATAACTTCTCATTTATCCACATTATGTTGCGTTTTCAAGTATTTTACCCTTTCAGCCAGCCTATCCAAGTCACTCTGCAACTTCTGAGCATTCTCCTCACAACACACACTACCACTCCGCTGTCTGCACATTTGGAGATGTTGCATTCAAT
>NW_025119625.1:0-1042 GCF_004010195.1 Chiloscyllium plagiosum
CACAGGAGGTGCACAGAAGCAAGGTCAACATTAAATTTCAAATTGGAGAGCTCCATTCAGCAGTCTAATAATGGCAGGGAAGAAGCTATTCTTGAACATGTTGGTACATGTGTTCAAGCTTCTGTATCTTCTGCCTGACAGAAGATGGTGCAGGAGATCAATGGTGGGAGGGGTCTTTGAGATTGGTAGCCTTTCCACGATAACGAGAAGTGTCGATGGATTTCATGGGTGGGAGGTTGGCTTCCGTGATGGACTGTGCTGCGCACACCACCTTCTGTAGATTCTTCTGGTCCTGGGCAGAGCAGTTGCCGTAGCAGGGCGTGATGCACCCAGATTCAATGCTTTCTGTGGTGCATCTGTAAATGTTGGTGAGTGTCATTATGGACATGCTGAATTTCTTGAGCATCATGAGGAAGAAAAGGCGTTGTTGTGCCTTCTTGACCGTTGCATGGGTAGGTTTAGATATTTAGCCACTCCTTTCTCATTCTTACTAACTCCTTTACTTGATGCAGTCACACAGTCAGTTTCATACCTTGTGCTAATCTCTTTTGAAGGTCTTCTTCAGAAGGATAAAATATTATGAAGGGCAAAGGTAGTGTACATACATAATATGAAATCTTTAAACTTGAATTCATTTTAAAGAGCAGAACATGTATTTATGGTAAAAATGGGTCAACTTAACAGGTTTTATAAAGGGTGAGAGTGGGAAGTATGTGGAGGTGCATGTTAAAACAGGAGCGAGTCTGCATGGCTTTGACAACAGGAGGTCATGTCTGACAAATCTATTAGGATTCTTTGAGCAGGTAATGAGTAAGTTAGACAAAGGGAGAGCCAGTGGATGTGAGTGATTTGGATTTCCAGAAGGCCTTTGACAAGGTGCCGTGCAGGAGGCTGCTAAGTAAGATAAGTGTCCCTGGTGTAGGGGCAAGGTACTGGCACGGATAGAGGTTTGGCTGACTGGCAGAAGGCAGAGAGTTGGCATAAAGGGGTCTTTGGAGTTCCAAAGGGATCCATGCTGAGAATGCTTGGACAGGCCAGGAGA
>NW_025119626.1:0-1042 GCF_004010195.1 Chiloscyllium plagiosum
GCAGGGTGACGTGTGAACGTGAACAAGTTAAGACATTTAGAATTAGTAAAGTCGAAGTACTGGAAAAAACTCTTTGTAAGCTGCTGGACCAGAATAAGTGGCGAATTTAGAGGGTTGCAGGAATAGGGATGGAGAATTGAGCTTGCTGGACAACTCTTTTCGGAGCTAGTGCAGACATGATGGATCGATGGCCTCCTTCTGTCCTGCCTTTTCCTTAAGTAAGTAAGGAGGTCAAAGCTCTTTAGATTATGCAAAGTATCCTGAAGACTGGAACGTCGCTATTGCGATCATAAATATTTTAAACAGGACAAAGAGTGAAAATTGAAAACTAACTGGTGGATAACTTGATGTCAGTTGAGAGGAAACTATGAACATTTTTTGTCATTAATGATAACTAGATTCTTAGAGAATAATGATATAATTGAGCAGCGTCAACCTAGATCAGGACAGGAAAACTATTTTTGCTAAATGTACTGGTTATTTTGGAGGATGATGGTTGTGACATTGATGAATGGGAACTACGAGGAATGGTGCACTTGAATTTTCAGAATTTTGATATGGTGTCACGCAGGTGAGTCAAGAAAGTTACAGTCCTTGGGTAAGGGGGGATATCCTACGTGGAATGAGAATTGGGTGATGGAGAGAATACAGAGACTAGGGTCCTCCTTTGTACAGAAGGCCACTGCTCATTGGGTATCACATGTATCAGTGTTTGGAACACCGATATTTGTAATGAAAAGAAATTATTTCAACGTGAACAACACGTATGGTCTTTTTCATGTTGTATTTAGTAGAAGGTGTGAGGTTGGGTGAGTGCTTTTGGCAAAAAGGACCGGAATGCCCTTGGTCACATGTCACGAACAAGATTCAAGCAGGGCATCCATTAATCAGGACAAGAAATGGAATTCCAGCGTCCATTACAAAATCAATCACGTGTAGGAGTAAAAACACTTTCCTGCAGTGTGGAGTGTTGTTGAGGCAGTATTTTGGCTTTTGTGGACAGACTTTATCTCCTTTATAAGCAATGATCTCCTAATCACAG
>NW_025119627.1:0-1042 GCF_004010195.1 Chiloscyllium plagiosum
GACCGTAGGTGGGAATATAACAGCAGGGAAATGCTGCTGGAACTTTAGCAACTGCCTGTTCAGAGAAGAGTCAGAGGACCGGCCACAAGTCTGGTCATTGCAGGAACCATTTTTTTTGGAAGAATGATAAAATAGAAGATGGAGGGCAGAAGTATACCATTTGGCCCATTAAGTCTGGATCAGCACTCAATCAGATCTTCGCTGACAATTCTCTAAGTCAGGCTGGCTTGTTCCTTGGAGGGGAACTTGCAGATGGAGGTCATTTGATGCATAAGTCCATAAGACAATAGAGCAGGTATTAAACCATTCAACGCAGTGAGTCTGCTCTGCTTTCTGTCCTGCGAGCGCACCTTGCCTCTGACACCATGGGCTCTTAACTTATTCTGTAGCCTCCTGTGCGGAAAATATCAAAGGCCTTCATGATGTCCAGACACATAACATCCAATGGCCCTCCTTGGTCTACCTTCCTCGTTACTTCCTTAAAGCGGAATTCTTACAGATTTGTCAAGCATGGCCTCCTCTTGATGAAACCATGCTGACTTTGCCTTATTTTTACATACACTTCGAAATATTCAGAAATTTCTTCCAAGGCAATGGATTCCAGGACCTTATCCACAGCCAAGTTTCAGCTGATTGGGCTGTAATTTGCAGCTTTTGTGTTGTTTATTTTTAAAATGGGGTGTCACGTTTGTGAGTTTTTAGTCCTGTAGCACCCTTCCTGATTCTAGCGATTCCTGAAAGCTCTCCACTAACGTATCTACTATTTCTTCAGTTGTCTATCTGGCATGAACTCCAACTGATCCAGATGATTTATCCACCTTCAGGCCATTCAGTGTTTCTTGCACCTTCCCAGTGATGGCACGAGGCTCACCTCTATTCCCCCATTCTCTTGTATGTTTGGGTATAACTCATGCCTTCCACTGCGAAGACAGGCACAAAATACTTTTTTTAGTTCCTCAACCCATTGTCGACTTCTTCCTCTCTTTTGCGTTTTTATGAATAAAGAAATAACTGCGATCTTCCTTTATATTCTTAGCTATCT
>NW_025119628.1:0-1042 GCF_004010195.1 Chiloscyllium plagiosum
CCGCTTTCTATTTTTGTGTTTGGGTTTCCTTGGTTGGTGATGTCATTTCCTCTGGTGATGTCATTTCTTGTTCTTTTCTCAGGGGGTGGTAAATGGGATCCAAGTCAATGTCTTTGTTGATAGAGTTCCAGTTGGAATGCCATGCTTCTAAGCATACCAACTGGACCTCTATCAACAAAGACATTGACTTGGATCCCACTTACCACCCTCTGAGAAAAAAGAACAGGAAATGACATCACCAACCCAAGGAAACCTAAACACATAAATAGAAAGCAGGCTATGCCACTAGTGATTCATCCAGAGGCTCACTGATGATGTTACCTAGTATGGCAGAAAACGAATCTTCCAGCTCTGTGAGCAAACCTATATCCAGAACCTCAAACTGAGCTGCAAATCTTCTCAAAACTCGCTGAGTTTCTTACTCCCAACTTTTCCTGACCTATATCTTACTTGTAGATGCTACGGCAGGCTTCACTTGTACAAGATACAGGCAAATGTGACTGCAAGGTTTAGCTTTTATACGATTTTCCAATTCACAATTTCTCTCCCATGATTGCTGCTAATGGATTCCTCTCCGGTTTATTGCCCCTTCACCTTAGCTAGCCTAACTCTCATACCCTCATAACTGTCTTAACTAAGTTGCAGACACTAGTCACTTTTCAATCCTCAAACTGAAAGTAGAATTTAATCATATTATGGTCACTACTTCCCAGGGAAGAGTTCATTGATTCATCAGCGCTGCTGGAGGCGTGGCCACTGACGTCAAAGCGCCCATCACGTGTCTTTACTGACGTGGTCAGAGCCCCGCCCCTCCTGGTGTTGCCCCTCAACATGGCGGCAATGAGGCCGTCGCTTGGTACTTTAGGTTAGATTCCCAACAGAGTGGAAACAGGCCCTTCGGCCCAATAAGTCCATACCGACCCTCTGAGGAGTAGCCCACCCCCCTCTGACTTTACTACTGCACCGCTTCTTCGGTAAAAGAAAGTTCAACAGACTGAAGTGAAACTGCGTCTTCAAGTTGTACTTTTATTTAAAATTTATA
>NW_025119629.1:0-1042 GCF_004010195.1 Chiloscyllium plagiosum
CTGATGAAGAAGCAACGCTTCGAAAGCTCGTGCTTCCAAATAAACCTGTTGGACTACAAGCTGTTGTTTTCTGATTTTAAACCTTATCATAAAGGATGCAGCTGTGAATATGGACGAGAGGTTGGGGGTGTCATAATTAAGTTTGTGTTTGATACAAACATTGGCGGTAGTTGACAGTGAGGAGGAAGGTCTTAAGTTACAGGAAGATACAGGTGGAATGCTCAGATGGTCACATCAATGGCAGATGGAATGTAACTCTGATAAATATGAGGTCATGCACTTTGGAAAGGAACCAGACAGGGTAGGACTCAATGAATGGCAGCACACCAGGAAGGTCAGAGGGTGCCTCACCACACATACCTGAATGCGGCTGGACAGGGGAACACACAATTTGAGAAAGCGTACGGGAGCGTAAACACAGCCTTCACACATCGAAGCGTAGATTATAAGAGCTATGCGGAACTTTCGTTAGCCAAGACGGAATACTGTGAGTAATTCTGGGAGCTACATTACAGGAAGAATGTGATTGCACTGGAGGGAGTGCATAGGAGATTCACCAGGATGTTCCCTTGGATGGAGCATATCAGCGACGGAGAGAGCTTGGAGAAGCTCGGGTTGTTTAGTTTGGAGCAGAAAAGGCTAAGGGGGACGTAAATCAGGAGAATACGATTACGAGGGACATGGACGGGTTGGATAGAAACCTTTTAATCAAAGTGACACACTTTTAAAGTGAAGGGCTTGAGTCTTAGTGAGGATTTGAGCTTTTCACCCAAAGTGTGTTGGGGTCTCTGATGCACTTCGTGAGAGGGGAATTGTCATGGTAACCTCAAAACCATTAGAAAATACATGGTTGTGCACTTGCAATGCCATAAGATTCACAGCGACGGGTTTTGTGTTGGAAAGTGGGGCTAATGTAGACCATGCTGTATTTATAAGGGTACAGAGTCTGTGCTTCTGTGATTGTATGGCTGTGGAAGGTCAATCATTCAGTAGCCTAAGATAGGAATCGATGGGTTTCTGAAGAATATCTTATCAAAGTGTA
>NW_025119630.1:0-1042 GCF_004010195.1 Chiloscyllium plagiosum
ACGGAGAATGAGGAAGAGGGCGAGGTAGAGAAAGAGGAAGACAGAGAGGAGGAGGGAACAGGCAGCAAATAAAGACCCACAATATCAGACCTTGGGAAAGAGATAGGGTTCCAACACTGCCCCTTCCAGACTAGGGTTGGGTGGGAGCTGGGGTTGGTTGCCATACAGGACAAACTGCAGGTAGCGGCGGATCTGTGAGGGTGGCCATTGCTCCAACGTTGCCATGGATACAGGCACAGGGTAAACATCCTTATCTGGCTGCCACTGCAACCTGAAATCAAGGAGAAGGTGAATGCTATTGTATCCTGAGAACCACATCATAGGCATGCAGGCAGTTATCACCAGCAGGTGGCACCACAGGCTGGGGTATCCATCACACTGAGCAGCTGAACAGTCCCATCCAGCAGTTCCTCAATAACGCCAGAGAAATTAATTCTTTCCTCTTTGAAACATCACGGTATCACAAGGATTGCACATCAAGCATCCCAATGTGAGCATCAAACACTCCCAGGACAGGGACAACACGGGGTTAGATACAGAGTAAAGCTCCCTCAATACTATCCCCATCAAACACTCCCAGTACAGGGACAGCATGGGGTTAGATACAGAGTAAAGTTCCCTCTACACGGTCTCCCATCAAACACTCCCAGGACAGGGACATAGTTAAAAATCACACAACACCAGGTTAGTCCAACAGGTTTGTGTGTGTGTGTATGTACACATATACACCCTCTCACAATCACAACCCCCCCACCCCTGACAGACAGACAGACACACAAACCCACATGCACACATTTACATATACGTTTGTGGGGTGAATTTGTATTTGCAGAGTTACATTGTACTTTGCTCAAAAACTGCATGAATCCATGTCAGACTCTGTTATCTCACTTTTTAGATTAGAATCAGTCTAAACGTTATGGCACAGACAGCACACAGGGGGCTAACACCTTCAACACATTATCTGGCTGACACCAATTGTTACAGTTAACCTGAGAATGTAACTTTTAAAAACAAAGTTGTGATTTACACATGAAAGAAG
>NW_025119631.1:0-1042 GCF_004010195.1 Chiloscyllium plagiosum
AAGAATGCCACACAGCAGGAAGCCTCCATTTCAGCTCTATTTTACTCACACTTTTCATCATCTTCAAACCCTCAATTTGATCTCCCCTCATTCTTCTGAATTCCAGAGAGTAGCGCCTAAACTGTTCAACCTTTCATGATGACACCATTCCAAATAATGCTATACTGCTGTTGTTTGTTTGCTTACTTCTGAGGGTTAAACGTTCGTTGCCCATCCAGTTTAACCAATAGTACGCTGAGATCGATTCTCCTGCTGTCTCTTATTGCAGCAATGTTTTTCGTGTTTCACATTATCCTCTAATACTTTTTTTGATTTACGTGATAGAATCTGTCGCCGTTACACTCTGGAGGTATATTCTAAGATATATAAAATTCCAACAAAATAGTTTTTAACATGTCACAGTTTCTCACGAGTTCGTGAAGCAAGCTTCTCGTTTGCTGGCGAAAGAAATCCAAATTTCCGTTGCTCATTTCATCAGCAAAAATGACATAATCATCAGCCATCTGATTGTGACCAGACAATATAACCAGTACATATGTTTCTGGTTTTATTTAGGATTGTTTCATTTCAAATTTGCTGTATTTGGGATGAAGCTCCCCAGAAGTATCTTCATCCCTCCGAGCTATCGTGCTGTTCCTGTCCTCAAGTATTCATCACCTGTGGTGCCATTTTCCTGGACATGGCCTTATCCTTGCGTGCTTTGTTTCCTTTATTCATCATTTAAATTTTTCTTTAACATTATACCATTTCCCAGATGAGCCCTTCAGACTGAGTTCCAGTTTCCCGAAACACTCTGATTAAAAAACAGATCTTCCTTTACTCCACTTGATACATTCTGCACTTCATCATCCTACTCTGCGGATTTGCTATTGACCTAGCTATTACCAGAAAATGTTTCTTCCTCTCTACCCTATCAATGCCCTGCATAACATTGTACATGTTCGTCCGATCACTCTTTCTGCTCTCACGTAAACAACAAAGCAAAAGTAGGCACTGCAGATGAGGGGGGTTAGAATCAAAATTAGAGTAATACTGGAAAAGC
>NW_025119632.1:0-1042 GCF_004010195.1 Chiloscyllium plagiosum
AAGGAGTTATTAACTGAAACCTGTAAGGAACTCCACATTCACGCTAGCTTGACAAATGGTAAGTGTAGGCCGGGAGCAGATGATGAACGCATAGGGACTGGTGGCCTGATGTACAGGATGCAGGATTTGTTGAACGTCAGGCAGATGAACATTGGGCTTTCATCAGAACCTGGGGAAATTAATTTATTACAATTATTGAGTTGGTTGAGGGAAGAGTATGACTGGCAAAAAAAAAATCACAATATGTAAATATTTGAGGCGTGATAGAGAGGAAGGTAAAATGGGGAGGATTCGCATTACTGGTCAGAGATGTTACCACAGCAATGCTGAAGAAGGGCACTGCGAAAGACTCGAGCAGTAAGGCAGTATGGGCGGATTTTACAAATAGGAAGGTTGTGGTAAAAGATATTGGGACTGCCGTACATGCATCCTAACAACGAGCGTGAAATAAATGAACAAATATGAAAAATGATTGTTTTCCCAACATTTGGTGTAGAATTTCAAAGAAGCATCTAGGAGTGGGCACAGTGGTTAGCACTGCTGCCTCACAGCGCCAGAGACCCGGGTTCAATTCCCGCCTCAGGCGACTGACTGTGTGGAGTTTGCACATTCTCCCCGTGTCTGCGTGGGTTTCCTCCGGGTGCTCCGGTTTCCTCCCACAGTCCAAAGCTGTACAGGTCAGGTGAATTGGCCATGCTAAATTGCCCGTAGTGTTAGGTAAGGGGTAGATGTAGGAGTATGGGTGGGTTGCGCTTCGGCGGGTCGGTGTGGACTTGTTGGGCCGAAGGGCCTGTTTCCACACTGTAAGTAATCTAATCTAATCTAATCTAAATCCGAGTGTTTACAGAGCTGTACGTAAATTGGCAACTCAAAAGGGGCCATTCTGCCCCTTGTGTTGGCGAATGCTTCCAACAAAGTAGTTGAACTTCCACGAGGGTATAACTTTGCGAATAGTGATTTCAATTCGTAAAATTTTAGAATATTCATCGATAATTTCAAGAGAGATCCTAAAGGAATCGTGCGAAACTGGGATAAGACCAAT
>NW_025119633.1:0-1042 GCF_004010195.1 Chiloscyllium plagiosum
TAGAAAGACTCCCAAATCACTTACAACTGCACTTTCAGAATCCCAATTGCTAATAATAAAAACAGAAAATGTTGGAAATATCCAGCAGGCCAGGAAGCATCTGTGGAACCAGAGAAAGAACTAATGTTTCAAGTCAATGTTCTTTCAGTTGGACTGGCTCAGCTATCTTGTCTTTGATCCTCTGCTCACTGTGATGTCTCCGCAGCTAAACATCGGCTGATACACTCCCTCAGCTGCATCTTTCATCCTATAGTTCCCCTCACCACACTTCCCGCCTTTAGCATGACCTTCATTTGAAAGAAAAATAGGATGTGGGCATCACTGGCTGGACCAGCATTTATTGCCTATCCCTAATTGCCCCTGAGAAGGTGATGCTGAACTGCCTTCTTGAACTTAACTAAAAAGCACATGACACAGGGTTATAGTCCAATAGTTTATTTAAAAGTACCAGCTTTCAGAGCGCTGCTTCCTCGTCAGGTATAAACCTGTTGGACTGTAACCTGGTATTGTGTGACTTTTAACTTTATCCACCTCAGTCCAACACCAACACCTCCACTTCTTGAACTGCTGCAATCCATTGGTGCAGGAAAACCCAGAAGGACAATGGGGAGGGTTTTCAAGGATTTTGACCCAGCAACAGTGAAGGATTGGCAATATATTTTCAAGTCAGAGTTTTGTGTAGCTTAGAGAGAAATGGGTGATGTTCCCATTTATCGCTTGCTCTAATCCACTCAGATGGAAGGGATCGTGGTTTGGAAGGTGCTGTCCAAGAAGCTTTGGTGAATTTCTATATGTATATTATGTATATAAACACCACTGCTACTGAATGTCAATGGAAAACAAGGTAACCACCATTCATGCAGGTTATTTTGTCCTGGACAGTATCAGGTTTCTTTCATATTGTTGGAATTATGCTCATCAAGGCAAGTGGTCAGTATTGTGCCTTTTAGCTGGTGGACAGGCTTTTGAGGTCAGGAAGTGAGTTACTTTATTATAATATACTTTATTATTACTTTATTATTAATAATGCCACAGTATTATA
>NW_025119634.1:0-1042 GCF_004010195.1 Chiloscyllium plagiosum
TGTTGTGTGATTTCTAACTTTGTAAAAGAGGAGACAGAGTTGGAGAGACTGAGTGAGCAGAATCAGAAATGGGAGAGAAAGAGACAGAGAGAGAAGGAGAGAGTCTGAGGGGAAAAAAAATAGAGGCAGTGAGAGTGAATAGGAGGTGAGAGCAAGGGAAAGAAAAAAGCAGAGTGACAGAAAGGGCCTGAATTAGCAAGAAACTGTGAGAGTTGTGGCATGCAGGGAGCATGGGTGGAGATTGGGTAAGTCAGGTCTCTGCGAACTGGGTGTTTGGGGGGGGGGGGTCACTTCATGCCCTGCTCCCTCTCCCCACTGCCCTCTTCCCCCGTTTGAAGGAAAGAGAGGCCCATCAAGATGGCCAACACCAGAGGCACTGGAGAGAAAATGGTTAAAGGTGGTGGGCTAGAGGTGGGGTTATTACAGAGCTATCTGTTTTCAAGGACCCTTTGTCAAACCTCAAAGGTGCTTTGAGGTGATTAAGATGTTATCAGGTGTCTGGGTGGCTCCACTCACTTATCTTCCAACTTGCCATCAAAGACTTTCTGACAAAGTTTAAGTGCACTTAAGAATACATTAGTAGAACAGAGGGTAATTATCCCTTTGCAAGGGAAAGGTGTAGCTCAGTGTGGATCTGTGGATAATGGACCTTTACATAGTTTCACCTCTCTCTGCAATTCTCTCTTTTGGTATTATGCAGCCAATATTGAGTGAGAGACGTGATTGAAATAATGAAAAAGGGGAGCTTAGAGTCACACCTTACTCTCACAGACAGTAAATCTCCCCCATAGGCAAGCAGCTCTGCCAGACATCAACAACAGGAGCAGAGTGACAGGAGAGAGGGGGTTAGAGAGGCCTCCCAGATACGGGAGTGTTTGAGAGAGAGGGGGTTAGAGAGGCCTCCCCAGATACAGGGGTGTCAGAGAGAGAGGGGTTTGAGAGGCCTCCCCAGATACAGGGGTGTCAGAGAGAGAGGGGTTTAGAGAGACATACCCAGATGCAGGGGTGTCAGAGAGAGAGAGGGTTAGATAGAACTCCCCAG
>NW_025119635.1:0-1042 GCF_004010195.1 Chiloscyllium plagiosum
AAAATAATCGGAATCGTTATCTTATTCCAAACTCTGATTTCATTGGGGTGACACTCAACCAGCAAGGTCTTACTTTTCTGAGACTTTAAACCAAACTGTGAAAACAAATGAAGTTATTAATAAGATAAATCCATCCATGGTTTTGGAAGACACTAGCAAAGGCAGAGTTTATTGTCATTCCCAATAGCTCTAGGGAAGGTGTCATTATTCATTGAGGAAATTACCAGCGCAGAATTTCATCTGATTCCCGTTAACCACAGTTTGCGGAGTGTCAATGATGTTACATGAGTCAAATATTACTTTGATGCAAGGGAAGTTACTCTGATCTCACATCTAATGACATTGGAAAACCAGTTAAAATGGTAAAGAGCAAAATGATAGAACACGGCTTATTTGAACAATGTGGTCACTGTCCTCACAATGTTTAAGGAAAAACTCATGCATGGATGTCTGATTCTGAGGAGAGGTTTGTCCTATTTGTGATGAGCCTGTTTGGTAAAGCGTTGTGACACAGAGACAGAAAAAATATTCCACTCTCTATGGGGAACACAACCACCCTGTTCACGGTGCATTGGACAGTGACACACACTATTGTCTGTTTCTATTGGATATTGATCATCTCAATCTCATCATTCACTGATGACCAATAGCAGCACAGAAGCCAGCAGTTCCCGTCACCCCAGTTGGAAAGCAAAAAGGGAAAGGAATGGTCAGTGGAAGTGGGAGTAATTAGGGAACTTGTGTAATTTACAGTGGGAGTGGGAGAAGAAAGACATGAAAAGATATCATCAGTGAAAGCGTATGTAGAACGGGTAATGAAAGGGAAGTATGAGTGTAAAAAATAGAGTAGGAAGGCGGAGGAAGAATGGCTAATGAAGTTTTAGTGACTGGGAAAAACTTGGTTTTGCAAAGGTGAGGTTGGGTGAAAAAATATCATAGTTCAGGAAAATTGGGATCTGTTTCCATTGAAAATCAAGTTTTGATGTACTTCATTTTCTATCACTTGATTCTTGTTCAGACTGCACATTCACTCTGTATTTCT
>NW_025119636.1:0-1042 GCF_004010195.1 Chiloscyllium plagiosum
GAGGAGGTCTGCAAACACTCCATTGGTTTAATTACTGATTGAGTCCCTTCCCCTGCACAGAGCTGCGAGTCCAAGGGCGATGAGAGCTCAATTGTTCATGATTAATACTGAGTTCGATTTACTAAATTGTGCTCCCTTTTCTGACTTGGATTTTAAAGTTCAGTTCTTACCAAAGATTCAGAACGGTCGTTTCGCCCATCCCAATATCTGGCCTTAGTTCGAATGTTGTGACCCTTTGAAAAGAATCACCTAAAATTGAAGAACAGGTAAAATGGGTTATCATAATAGTGATCACAACGAGAGCAGTAAATAAGAAACTATTTATACATTGAACCCGACGGAGAGAAATGGATCACAAATTTCAATTTGAATGAGTCACATTTGATTGGAGACATTAATTCTGTTTCTGTCAACTGTCGCTGCCTGAGATGACTATTTAAACACTTTTAAAGAAAAAAATTAGATTTGGAACATTCGCAGTAATTTGCTGATATTTCTTACCTTAAACGATCGTATGAACATATTCTTAATGACAAAAACGAGGTTTCATTCCTCCCACTCTGGGCAACATTGTTTGTGTTGATAACACCCTACGTGGTGCATCGCTAAACTCCAAACACTCTCAACACGCAAATCAGTTTGTAAATCTGATATTCTGTGTTGATCAGTTTCAGATCTTTCACTGTTAGTGTTCCATTCCTTGGGGGAAAAGAAACGCTCAGAATTTGTTTGGTGTTTGGTGTTTGGTGTCTCGTTACCATGTATAGCTATATTCAATCCATGATAAATCTGCTCCAACAAACCCTCAAATCCCTCAGCATCATCGAAGTTCCTAATGTCACTTTAGAAAACTTAGAATTCCCACTGAAATGCAGCAGCTGCTGCTTAACAATAATAAAATGTTGTGCAGGTGCCATTGTTGGACAGAGGTGGACAAAGTTAAAAATCACACAACACCAGGTTATAGTCCAACAGGTTTAATTGGAATCACGAACTTCCGGAGCACCATTCCTTCATCAGGTGGTTGTGGGAAGTGCACCCA
>NW_025119637.1:0-1042 GCF_004010195.1 Chiloscyllium plagiosum
AGCCAAGCAAGACATCCAATTAACAAGGTCGAAATGTGTGGTGCTGGAAGAGCGCAGTTGACGTTTCGGGCATAAGTCCTTCATCAGGACTGACTTCATTCCTGACGAAGTGCTTATGCTCGAAACGTTGATTCTCCTGCTCCTCAGATGCTGCCTGACCAGCTGTGCTTTTCCAGCAACCACACTCTTCGACTCTAATCTCCAGCATCTGCAGTCCTCAGTTTTTCCTGTCAAATTAACAAAGAGAAGCTCCCACAAACAGCAACGTGAGAATGACCAGAGTAGTCAGTTATTCTTAATGTCGGCCAAGAGAGAGAGAGAGAGGTCAGTGAAGAACCGACCAAATCTTCAACCCAAGAGGATACAAGTGATCTTAGTTTCAGGTCTTATTCAAAAGACCATCCGTCTGAAGAGGGACTGAGCCACGATCATCCCGAAGGTTCACTCAAGAAGGGTCACTGGACCCAAAAGGTTAACTCTGCTTTCTGCCCACAGATGCTGCCAGATCCTGCTGAGTTTCTCCAGCAATTTCTGCCTTTGTCTGTCTGACTCACCCACTGACTCATCGGGAATGATTGTAAAACAGCTCAGTGGGTCACAGACCTGACATCTGACACGTTCAGTTCAGTGTGGAATTTCAGTCAGCAAAGCCAAGTGTTCCAGACTGTCGTAGAGTCCTAGAGATGTACAGCACGGAAACCGACCCTTCGGTCCAACCCGTCAATGCCGACCTGATATCCCAACCCAATCTAGTCCCATTTGTCAGCACCCAGCCCATGTCCCTCTAAACCCTCCCTATTCATATACCCATCCAAATGCCTTTTAAATGTTGCAATTGTACCAGCCTCCACCACATCCTCTGGCAGCTCATTTCATACATGTATCACCCTCTGCATGAAAAATTTTCCCCTGAGGTCTCTTTTATATCTTTCCCCTTTCACCCTAAACCTATGCCCTCTAGTTCTGGACTCCCCCACCTCAGGGCAAAGACTTTATTTTGTTTACCCTTTCAATGCCCCTCATGATTTTGTAAACCTCTATA
>NW_025119638.1:0-1042 GCF_004010195.1 Chiloscyllium plagiosum
TTAACCGTCCCCACTGCCTCGGGTACACCCCTCTGTTTTCCTGAGCCTCCCGGATATCACTCGCTCAAGCCGCGCGGGGCGACAAGCAAGGAATCAGGGACTGCCGAACTCGGCAGGGTGCACCTTCTCCGATATCCTTCCTCAACTCCCCTTGGGGCCGGAGTGTTGATCCCGGATGACGAGCCCCCAAGTTGTTAGAAACGAAAATCGCTTCTCAATAATCGCTCTAGACAAATTCAGGAAAACAAAGTTTTATTAACAAGTCAAGTCTGCAGAGTTGGGCACCCTTGAAGAAAAGGCGCGCTGAGGCTTACAAAGTCTCCCATTATATACAGTACAAGTCCCTCCTCTCCTTGGCTCTAACAAGCCATGAGGTTCACATTCTTAAAAACATCATTATTTTTATCACAAAGTCTGCAACAAATGTCTCCAGAGTCTCTAAAATTGTTGTTTTTCTCACCCTGTAGTCTTATCGTCAAAGACTTATTCTTCTCTGTCTGTGCAATCTGTAGCAGATGTCTCTCGAGTCGTTTCCCTATCCTGCAGTCTTATCAGTCAAGGACTCATCCTTCCCTGCCTGTGTTAATGGTTTCATCAATCAAGGGCCTGTTTGTTTTTACTCTGCTCACAAATTGTCAGCATTCTGCACAATTTAAACTATTCTACTTTTGAGTATATAAAATGTAAACAAAAGTTTTGTCTTTTATTATAGATCAGTCTGTGGTCCAGGCACATCTTAAAGTTTAAACCGAAATTACCTCTCACACCTGCTAACAAATAGGAACACAAAGACTGCATCAATCTGCGATCTCTATTTCAAAGGAAACAAAATAAAAGCAAGTTCAAACGTGGAAATTTGTAATCGGGAGAAGTGAGGACATTGCAGAGAACGAAATGGCCAAGAAAACAACCAGTTACTTTGTATCTTTCTTCATGGAGGAAGATCCAGAAAATCTCCCAGTAACACTAATTGATCATTTTGGACTCCTGGAGCTAAAGACATAAAGTAAATTCATGTCAGTAACAAGGTAGTACTTGAACA
>NW_025119639.1:0-1042 GCF_004010195.1 Chiloscyllium plagiosum
TGAAACACATCAGTTGCGGTGTGTTCCATGTGCTGGAGGCCCTGCAGTAATTCCCCACGCTGTTTCACACAGCAGCATCCTCTCGGTGAATTACGCTTGGCAAAAACATCGATTGAACCAAATCAGTGTCCGCCACTGGATTTTACTGACACCATTTATAAAATTCAGGCTCACCGTTAATGTGGAGAGAGGCCGTCAGACTCGAGTTTCCGCTCCTCCTGTTGAATAAAGATAATTTTAACTGTGTCCAGTGAGAGGAAAGGATTTGATGTTGGTGGGAAACATTTCTATCTGAACTCGCTGTCACTCTCCTGATAGATTGAAACATAAAGCTGGGAATCTTTGGATTATGTTGTAAAAGTATCGGTATTATGTTACTCACACCGGGCTGTCACCAACTGAGCGAAGCGGCTGCCCAGAGGGAGGTGGCTGTGTTTAAATCCCGTGATGAACTAGGGGAGTTGCGCATTTACCCAGAAAATGGGCACACCACCCCCCTGACCCAGTGTTCACAAATCAAACTGACAGCAAAGCTTCACGTCTGATCGAAAGTTTCCGAAAAGAAGATTTGTCTCAACAGACATATGGAGTGAACCTACTCCTTTCTTGATTTGAAATGCAAGAAGTTGACGTTAGTGAGCCTGACGTGATTTGAACACGCAACCTTCTAATCTGGAGTCAGACGCGCTACCGTTGCGCCACAAGCTCACGGTTGGCAATGGACCTCTATTCATGCTTAAGGGAAGTGATCGCACTGCAATGATTTTACGTTCTGAGGAACAATGGAGATCAACAGTTCATGTCTGTTCTGTCTCCACCACCACCCCCTCGCCCCCGCACTCCTTCTGTCTCTCGAAACAATTTCCAACTCTACCTCAATAAAAAGGAGAAAGAACTGTGGATGCTGTATATCAGAAACAAAAAACAGGAGTTGCCGGTGACCCTTCCACAGAACTGATGGTGATTGGGAAAACGTTGGTTTAGATGCAGGAGATATTGTGGGAGGAACGCGGATGCAGTAAATGATAGATCAGGACAGAGC
>NW_025119640.1:0-1042 GCF_004010195.1 Chiloscyllium plagiosum
CCCTCCTGCAATTTGGGGGTCTACAAAAAAAAAACAACAATTAGGTAGCTGCTCATTTGCTGTTCCTAACTTCCACCCATACTGACTCAGTAGACAAACCTTTCTCGAAAATCCTCATTTCTGTAGCTGTGACGCATTCTCTAATTAGCAATGCTACACCCTCTCAACTTTTTCCACTCTCCCTGCTCTTTTTAAACTTTCTAAATCCTGGAACATGTAGCAATCATTCCTGCCTCTGTGCAACACACGTCTCCGTTATGGCCACAACATCATAGTCCCAAGTACTGATCCACTCTATAAGTTGATCACTCTTATTTCTGACACTCGTTGCTTTAAAGCAGACACACTTTAACCGATACCTTTGTTTCATTGCATGAAAACCCTTCCCGATAGATTCACTGCCTCATCTACAATACCCCCCGCCAGATATGTAACTCTCGTGCCCAAACCCTTCCCGAACCACAAGAGCAAATCTCCTACACAGGAGATGTGTGCCCCTCCAGTTCAGCTGCAACTCGTCTATCAGGCATCCCAGTGGTCTAAATACCTGAAGATCTCTCTGCTCGTCTACACTACCAAGAATCTTACCATTACTGCAGTAATTTTTATTCCTAGTACTCAATCCAAAGTAAATCTCCTCACACATTTTCCCATTACATTCCATTTGGCACCATTCAAACAGACTCTGCAGTTTATCTGGGTCCCTCTGTAACCCATAACATTCTTCTGTACTATCTACAACTCCACTGACTTTAGTGCCATCCTTAAATTTGGTATCCTATCCATTTAGGCTCTAACCAAGTCGGTCATAAAAATGACAAACATCAGTGAACCCAAAACAGATACTTGAGTTACACCACGAATAACTGAACTCCAGGATGAACAGTTTGCATCAACCACCACTCTCTATCTTCACCACTCTCTATCTTCTTTCACCTAGCCGATGTCTGACCCAAACCGCTAAATCCCACTCAATCCAATGCCACCAGATTTTGTGCAATAGCCTCCTGTGTGGTGACAGTAATGGAGGAAATGAGAGAAA
>NW_025119641.1:0-1042 GCF_004010195.1 Chiloscyllium plagiosum
AAGTAAGGAGATCCCATCAAAAGCAGGTTTAGTTGCCCCTATCAAATTGAAATTGAAAAAAGAAGTTGCTTCAGGTAAACTATCTGGTATAGTTGCTAGCTGGAACAAAACCTTTATTGTGTATGAGATGTAAATATGTTGAAATCTTATTTCAATATAGACAGGGAAGTGGCGAAACAGGTGTTTGATACTGACCTACCAAGTGAGGAATCACGTCCAAATGTCGTGGATTTCGTTAAATAATGAGGAAGTCCTTGAATAATGGGATAGGAGACTCAGCTACCTGTCTCAGGAGTAATAACTCATTTCAAAAGTTTGTTGCAGCAAGATCAGGACATATGCAGGAATAATGTGGGAGAACTAATGCTATTGAACATAGGGGCCAAGTCGGGAATGCTGTTCTGATAAAACAATACCCATACAGACTTTATCCTTTCATAGCCGCACTGGACCAGAATGAAGTGGATTTAATCACAATGAAGACGTCATTGAACAGAGCCAGATTGATTCCAGGCCTCCGATCGTGTTATTTCCCAAACCTGATGAGACTCACCGATTTTTCGTGGACTATTGGAAGGTTAACACTGTTTCAGAAGTAAACACCGATCCAATACTAAGATTGGAGGACTGTACGGAGAGACTTCGAACAGCCAGTTCCATCACACCGTTGGACTTACTGCATGGTTACAGACAGTTTACTTGGCCAGAGAAAGCGAAAAAGGTTTCTGTGTTTGTAGCCCCAGATGGGCTGTATCCATTCAAATTGTTGTACCGAAGAACGCACAAGCCACGTTTCAAGGACTCATTAACAGAGTTGTGCCTGGATTAAGAAATAGCGTCGTTTATACACAAGATGTGGTGATCTTTAGCCATTCATGAGAAGACCACACGGTACAGTTGACAAAGCTGTTAGAATAATTATTGAAAGCAAAACTGGAAATGTACCTAAAGAAAACAGAACTCACAAAGTTAAAAATCACGAAACACCATCGGGTGGCACTGTGGCACAGTGGTTAGCACTGCTGCCTCACAGCGCCAGAGA
>NW_025119642.1:0-1042 GCF_004010195.1 Chiloscyllium plagiosum
ATTACTTCGAAGCTTGGCCATTTAGATGAGTACAAGATCCGAGACACCTTGACAAAACAGAAGGTGAAGGCTGTGTATCCTGCCTGCAGAATCTAGAACAAGGTCGGGGGGGGGGTACAATCTCCTGATAAAAAGGTAGCCATTTAAGATTGAAATAGCTTCACTCTCAGGGTTGAGTGTCTTTGGTATTCACTACCTCAGAAAGTTGTAGATTGTTGAATCTATTCAAGACTGAGACTGATTTTTGAGCAGTAATGAAATCGAAGAACATGGTAGTATAGATGAATGGGCGAATGAATTTAAGGAGCAAGCTCAGCCATGATCTTAGCGAATGGCACAACAGGTTTGATATTCAAAAAGATCAGTCCTGCTCTTATTTCCTGCCTTCTTTACAAACTGAACTGGAGTGGAAAGTTTGAATTTCAATCATACATTGTCCACTGGCCAGCAATTTAACATATTTACCTTGCATGTCCAAGATGAGCTTCATCATATACTGTTGGCCCACAGCAATACCTGTCAAAAGAGAGACAAAGAAAGATATCAGAATGGTTTTATGAGAACATAAGAACACTTCACTAATTTATCAAGAGTCCCAGACCATTTGCACCATTTTAACAAAGTTCAAAAGTACTCATCTAAATGGCCAAGCTTCGAAGTAATAAGATTAGATTAGATTAGATTAGATTAGATTAGATTAGATTACTTACAGTGTGGAAACAGGCCCTTCGGCCCAACAAGTCCACACCGACCCGCCGAAGCGTATACCACCCAGACCCATACTCCTACATTTACCCCTTCACCTAACACTGCGGACAATTTAGCATGGTCAATTCACCTAACCCGCACATTTTTGGATTGTGGGAGGAAACCGGAGCACCCGGAGGAAACCCACGCAGACACGGGGTGAATGTGCACACAGAGAGTCGCCTGAGGCGGGAATTGAACCCGGGTCTCTGGCGCTGTGAGGCAGCAGTGCTAACCACTGTGCCACCGTGTCACCCACTATATTATAGGTATTCTGTTTCATATTTGTCAAACA
>NW_025119643.1:0-1042 GCF_004010195.1 Chiloscyllium plagiosum
GAAAGAGGAACAGACAGGTGTTATTAGGAGTCAAAGGTCCCCTATTAATATTAGGAGAGTGCAAAATATGGTTCAGGTGTGCCAGCAAGGTCGATTCCAAGCTTGGTAGTCTCGCTGGATGCCGAGAAAGCATTTGATTGGGTGTAGTGGTCATACCTCTTTTATGTCTTGGAACCGTTTGGCTTTGGAGGTCTCTTTGCCTGGTGGATGACAGAATTATATAGCGACGCTAAAGCAGCAGCAGTTCTCACTAATGGTGTAAGGTCTAATGGTATAATTTTAGCATCGGCAGAGGCAGCCGACAAGGGTGCCCCTTTCACCGTTATTATTTGTATTAGTCATTGAGCCATTGGCAGAGGCCACCCAGAGGGGCCCCAACATAACTGAACGGGTGGTAGAGTCAGAAAGACATAACATCATCCTTACACAGATGACGTTCTTCTCTTTCTAACTAACCCGATGATATATTTGCCCCGTTTAATAGAAGTGATTGATTTATTTGGATCTTTCTCGGGGTATAACATTACTTTTATGAAATCGGAGGCCATGCCTGTTGCGGTGTTAATCGAGTACTTGATCATGGGGGGTGCAATCCGATTCCCTTTCAGATGGTCACAAGGAGGTTTCCTCTATTTAGGCATTTTTATCACGCCGGCCTTTGGTCAATTACATAAAGCAAACTCCGTGCAGGTGCTCGACAAGATAAGACGTGACCTTCGGCTCTGGGAAGGTATTCTAATATCCTGGTTGGGTAGAATATCTCCGGTTAAAATGAATGTACTTCCTCGTTTCTTCTATCCCACGCGAATGGTCCTTTTTTTGCTCTCCAGGTCGGTGCAATGGAGGCTTTACAGTTGGTTAAACTTGTTCATCTGGCACCACAGCTGGCCTCTTATGAAGCTCACCAAATTACAGCTTCTGCGGGAGATGAATGTTGTTGAATTTTCTGGACATTAAGAAATGCCAACTAGGTTCCCTGCAATCGTATGTGACTGATTGAGCTTGCAATGACCTGCGGTCAGTTTGGCTGGACATTGAGGCA
>NW_025119644.1:0-1042 GCF_004010195.1 Chiloscyllium plagiosum
GTTTCCTGTAGTCACGACATGCAATATTTTTTTTTCCAAATTTGTCTTGCCTATGATGGGTATTTGGTCCATTTTTTGGTGAGATGTTGTGAAATATGTCTTTCAGTTTATGCTGTCTCATAACTCCGAGTGGTCAGAGGAGTCTGGCTGCACGTGCCGAGACATACTTTTACCTATAATTTAGAGAGCTTGGTTTGTTGGGTAATGGCATGAACTCCTGGCGTTGGTTTTGACAATGAATCTGCCGGAATATCTATTGTTGCAAAATATTTCTGGAAGATCCACTAAACAACACAACCAGCTGTCCCGAGTAGCAATGCACAGCGATGACGAGGACAACACATTCGACTGTGACAACACAAATACATTGGGGCCAGCTAAACAGAGTGAAGCAAGAGAATATCTAGAATGACGAGACTCATGCAATGACGCCATTAAAAAACAAGTTGATCTGGACTCAACATACTGGGACATGCAAAGTAACGACAAAAAACAGCAACTGAAAGCAGTGGGAAATAAATTAAATCACTTCGAAACGCTGCAGGACAGCAGAGCTTCACATGAGTTTCATCTGCCTTGAAGATATCACCGAGAAAGGGGAGGAAACGGCCGCAAACCAACTTCCCAAAACCACCGAACTTCCCCACACCATCTGCATCCTTCACCTGAACAACAGATCTTTACACAAACCTTGAAGCCCTGAAACAGTCAGAGCCGCCCCAGCGGGAAAATGAACACTGGCATCCCACGTGACAACTGAGGTTATCAAACGCCACCCGGTGGATGTCGGAGCTAACTGAGGCTACAAGCTACTTGTGCATGTTCTTGTCAATAACATCTGCTTGATTATCCTCATCCCATTTTCCATAATTTAACGTTGTGTGCCTTTAGCATTACAAATTCACAGTGAAGTATCTCTGAAAATTATTAGAATATCTGCCGCTCTGACTCATAGGGACAGTGATGTCCAGATTCCAATGACTCGCAAGCTGATAAAGTTTTTTTTTTATAATGTAGAGCTACTCGAACGTTTATGACTCTT
>NW_025119645.1:0-1042 GCF_004010195.1 Chiloscyllium plagiosum
GGTCTTTCCTGATATCGTTGGAACCCTCTAACTGAGTTTTCACATTTTTTCCTAACATAAGATTTCTTGTTCTTCTTGACCAGGGATTCCACTTCCGTAGTAAACCATGGCTCACGCGTTCTATGTCTTCCTCTCTGCCTGGCAGGTACATACTTATCTAGGACACACAGGAGCTTTTCCTTGATTAAGCTCCACATTTTTAATGTGCTCACCCCCCTGCAGTTTCCTACCCCATTCTACGCTTCCTAAATCTTACCTCAATGCATCGTAATTTCCCTTCCACCAGCTGAAAATTTTGCTCCGTGGAGTACACCTATCCCTTTCCATCACGAAAGTTAACCTGAGAGAATTGTGATCGCTGTCTCCAAAGTGCTCACCTACTTCCATATCTAAAGCCTGGCCAGTATCGTTACCCAGTACTAAATCGAAAGTGGCTTATTCCCTGGAAGGCATGTCTACATAATGTGTCAGGAAGCACTCCTGCACACACTGGACAAAAACTGACCCATCTATAGTACTCGCACTGTAGTGTTCCCAGTCAATATTTTGATATTGTCTTGAGTGTTCCAGAGTTATTCATTGTCCCAGAGTCCAGATGATGTTTGTATTCCTCACGTGCAGGACCGAAAATTCTTTCAATGTCTCAGATCAGTTCCTGTCCCGAGAACATCAGAGTCAATATCTCGTCCTCTCCTCGGACCGACAGTTTATACTTCTTCATTCTCCTCTGATTCCATTTCCCAAAGAGTTTCTCAAGATTTCCAAAGCTGGAGTCTCAAGATTTCCAAAGCTGGAGTCTAAATTATATGGTTTGCTTCCTAAACATTTTTCCAACTGCCAATTGACAATATTTTCACAGTACCTCTTCACAATCCTCTGGTTTGCACCATGTCCAGGGATGAGAAGTCCCGTTTGGTGGAGAGATTCCCGAGGCTGGTGAGTTTCACTTTGGAACAAAGATGGTTAAGTAGCAATTTTCTGCAGTTGTTTGTAATGATGGGAGAGGGAGCGGTGGGCAATGAGCAATTTGACGAGCAGGAGG
>NW_025119646.1:0-1042 GCF_004010195.1 Chiloscyllium plagiosum
TGGATACAACACTGTGGACTGACTCCCTCCGCACACTTCACCATTTCCCCCCACCACACCTACACCAGCACTAACAGCAGGGCCACCCACATCCACCTCCCCTCCCTCCCATTCCAGGAGAAACAGCCTGGAATAGGACAGAAAAGGCCAAGCCGGATAGTGGAGTGCACGATATCTGTTCCCTCCGCCGCCCACACCGCCATGTGAGGAAGACACTGATAGGAGCCGGAGATGACTGGGATGCCTCGTGTGGAGATTCTGAAACATCCACGTCCCACCGACCGAGTAAGGAACGATGTTCAGTGAAGGGCAATTCTTACGTGAAACCCACTGGCAGCTCCGTTTCCCCCGGCACAACTTAGAAGCCATGGCCGTGATGTCATCTATCTTTTGTGTCGAGCTGGTACAAATGGAATCTCCAAGGTCTCGGTGGGCAGGAGGGTGGGCTCACAACACATCTTCACCATCACATCCCAGGAAGGGAGCACTGAGTCTCCCTCCACCACCTCCTCCTGCAAACAGCTCAGAAACTGAAGCTAATCTGTGATAGTTCCTGCTCTCCTCACTTGTCCTGACATCTTCAATAATCTGTGCTCATATGCACGCAGCGCTCTCTGCTCCTGAAGCCCCGTTATAATGGCACAGACTGTTTTAAACTGTCTTTCATTGTCTTTCTTACCAAACTGCATCACCTCATACTGCTCTGCACTGATCCCCATCTGCCATAAACCTGAACACTACACCAATGTGTGATTGTCCTGTTAGAGTTCCACACTGTCCTCCATAGACTTTACAATTCTTCTAGGTTTGGTGCCATCTACAAATAGTGAGATTGTTATAGTGTCACAGTCTCCAAGAAACAACTGAAATCCTGCCCTATAGTGTCACAGTCTCCAAGAAACAACTGAAATCCTGCCCTCCACACACGAGTGTGAGCAAGTGAAATACTGATATATTCCCAGAGACGGAGCCGAATAATGACATACTGTCAATGGAGCAACAAAAATCTTGACACATACGAGACAGAGTAGACGAAATATTG
>NW_025119647.1:0-1042 GCF_004010195.1 Chiloscyllium plagiosum
TCCCACTTCTTTGTTTCTGTTTCCCATTTTGATCGGGAAACTTTTCCTATCCATGCACTTATCCAAAAGTGTTTTAACCGCTTTAATTGTACCGACATCCAACACTTCCTATGGTCGTTTATTCATCAGGTGAACCCACGTCCATACAAAAGACGACATTTTCCCTCATGTCTTTTTGAATTCCTCATCACAGGAAATAAAAACACCAATAACGATAAATCTACCTGTACTCTCAGCATTTCAAGAAATACTATCACATAGGTTCTCAACCTCCTACATTCCAATGTAAAATGTCATAGCGTTTCATTGAAACTTCCGGGCACATCCTGTGAATGTGGCCTGAACCCTCTCCTGTTTTGTAAAAATTCTACTTATAAATGGGCGAAGAAAAATGGATACAGCATTCCAGAAGTGGCCTCACTAATGTATCGTATGACCTCACCATGTCTCACGCTACTCTGTCCACTCCACCCAAGAATTCCTGAAGATCATCAAAGGTACTAAGATGGAAGAGGATGAAGTAATGGCCTTCTTTGAGGTAACGGCCGGGTTTATATTAATCACCATTAACCTGGCTAAGGAAACACTGACTACACTAGTAGAAGACCCAAAGGCACATACAGCAAACACCACTAACTCCATGAACACAGACATTAACATCAAGCTAGTGGACCTATGCCTTACCGCACACTTCATGTTCAACAACAAAACCGACAGATAAACCAAAGTAACACCCATGGGAACTCCAATATCAGTGCTCTTAGCAGAGGATGTAATGCAGAGACACGAACAAACTGCTCTCCCAAAAATTCAATCCAAACTTTGCATCCAATATATGGATGATACCTTGATCAACACTAAAGGAAACCTTCAGGACAATCAATAATAGCTTTACTTCAAAAGATTCACTAAAGCGGAGGAAACAACGAGAAGTTGCCATTCCGAGATGTCGCCGGATAGCGAATAGCAAATCAGAAACCTCAAACCAGTGTCTGCTGGAAAACAACAGATATGTAACAAATATTGAATGAAAGAAATGAAG
>NW_025119648.1:0-1042 GCF_004010195.1 Chiloscyllium plagiosum
CTGCGTCTCCAAATCACTGGTATTAATTTATTACATAGCAGCAATATAGGATGATTTTTTTTTGATGTTCTATCAGGTCTCTTTCACCCGTGAGTTTCTTTTTTTAACCACCTCCCCTCTTACGAACAACCCTTTTAACAAATGCTTCTCGTGTCAGCCTTGCTGTGGAGAATGAAAGCTCTCTGTGTTCTCTGTCATATGTTTGTTTCCCCTCCAACGTAAGTCAAAACATTTGATCCTAAACACTGTTGAGATAAAAAGATAGGTGAAAAAATAATGTAATGAGAACTGAGTTCGCCTTGTTAAATAAACCAAAGTTTATTTTGAAGTTTTATTAATCTCATTAAGTGACAAAAGAGTTTTGGGGGCTTAAGATTTTCGACAGCCTCTGCCTGAACATAGGAATCAGGACGAGGAGTCGACATTTTGCTAAGTGGTCTGTCAATGAAAAAGATCACTGCTGATCTGACTGTAGTCTCAGATGCAGTCCCTCCTTCTCCCCAATTCCCAATTTTCCTTAACTATCTTGTTCTTCAAATATCTATTTAACTCCTTTGCCATGCAGAGATTTCCACAGACTGTCAACCCTCACGTAGAAAACACGACATCAGTTTAATAAGAAACTTATTTTTTTGACTGTCTCCCTAGTTCTCCTCTGAACTCTAACATGAACTATCATCTCAGTATCCAAATGTCAGACCACCTTAAGATGTGGGACTGTTAATGAAAGTGAACAGATTTCATAATGAAGGCGTTTTCCCTGGAAAGAATTAATAGTGTTGAAGAAACTTGTTTTCTCCAATGCCAAAGTCCAGAACATAACAGAGATAAAATTGAAATCAGGATAATTTCAGGAAGAACTCCTTCGGAAAAAGAGTGTTGAAAATCAGGAAGTCTCAATCCAAAGAATGCTATCAAGGCAGTGGTTCCATTGTCATTCTCCTAATACAGCTAAGGGTTACGGAACTGAGAGGGAATGTGTCCCAAGTCAGCCATGGCCTGACAGACCGACTTGGGCACCAGGTCAAATGAATATTAATAT
>NW_025119649.1:0-1042 GCF_004010195.1 Chiloscyllium plagiosum
TGTGCTGTTCCAGCAATAAAGTTTCAACAGAGAACAGCCAGGGAATTCCCAGAGGCATGGCACTCATCCACAGATTCTATCAACAAACACATCGACCTGGACCCAATATACCGGCCACTGCAGTGGGCAGCTGGGACAAACCACTATAAATACCGGAGGAAACAACACAGAAGCGCTTCACAGGAGGCTCCCAAGCACTGAGGATGTCACCTAGACGTGGGACGAAACGTCTGCAACACAAATTCCCGGCTCGGTGAACAGAACCACAACAACTTTATCTCTCCTTTGCACAATCTCAGGAGAGTTCCCATGTTTTCTTGTTCATCTTTGGTACAGCCTATTCCTTCTTTTGATATCTGTGTCAAATCCTTCAGTGGGGGAAAAAATGCACAAAAGCCACAATACACAGTCACCCAACAGCAAACTTAGTGAGTTGAAGAGTGTGGCGCTAGAAAAACACAGCAGGTCAGGCAACATCTGATTAACAGGAGAGTCTATGTCGGTAGTGTAGTGGACAGTGAAGAGGAATATCTCTGAGCACAGTGGAAGCTTGATCAGATAGTCCAATAGACCAAGGAGGCAGATGGAGTTTGATGTAGATAAATGAGAGACAAACTAGGGCAAGATTTATGCAGTTAATAGTCTGGCTCTGGGAGTGTTGCTAAACAAAGAGGTCTAAGGTGCAGGTGTGTAGTTCCTTGAAAATGGAGTCAGAACATTTGAGCAGAGTAGTTCGGATGTCATGTGACTTTACAGGTCATTGGTGAGGCCACTTTTAGAATGTTTGTCGAGCTGATATGCAGATATTTTGTCCCTTGTCCATGTGACATCTTCAGTGCTTTGGAGCCTTCTGTGATGCGCTGCCATGCCTGCTGCTTACAATGGCCAGTTCTGGCTGTTCATTGTCATGGCCGGTATATTGGGTCTAGGTCTATGTGACTGTTGATGGAGTCCGTGGATGAGTGCCATGCTTCTAGAAATTCTCTGGCTGTCCTCTGTTTGGCTTGAATTTCTATTTCTATCTCAGGCGACCGAATCAACA
>NW_025119650.1:0-1042 GCF_004010195.1 Chiloscyllium plagiosum
CAATAATGTGTGTCACTAAACCTGTAGAATACTGTGTGCGAATAATGTTGTGGTCTGAGGATGGAGAATACTCCTGTGAATAATTCTGTGGACTGTGGATTGTCAATACCGTGTTTAAATAATCCTGGGAACTATGAATTCTCAATACTGTTTATGAATACACCTGTGGCCTGAGGTTGGTCAATACTGTGAGTGAATAATCTTGTGGCTGGAGGCTGGTCAATAATGTGTGAAAATAATCCTGTGGCCTGCGGAATGTCAATACTGTGTGTGAATAATCCTGTGGCATTAGGGTGGTCTATACTGTGTGTGAATAATTATTTGCCTGAGGATGTTCAATAATGTGTGGGAATAATCCTGTGGCCTGTGAACGGTCAATGCTGTGTGTGAATTATCCTTGGACAGTGAATGGTCAATACCACGTGTGAATAATCCGCTGGCCTGTGAATCATCAATACTGTGTGTGAATAACTCTTGGCTTGAGGATGGTCAATACTGTGTGTGAACAATCCTGTGGCCTGAGGATGGTCAAAACTATGTGATTCATGCTGTTGCCTGTGGTTGTTCAATACTGTGGATGAAAAATCCTGTGGCCTGTGAATGGTCATTTCTGTTTGTTAATAATACTGTGGCCTGAGGATGGTCAATACTGTGTGTGAATAATCCTGTGCACTGTGACTGCTCAATACTCTGTATGAATAAACCTGTGGCCTGAGAGTAGTCAATAAAGTGTGGGAATAATCCAGTGGCCTAAGGATAGTCAATACTGTGTGTGAACAAGGCTGTGGCCTGTGAATGGTCAATACCGTGTGTGAATAATCTGTGGCCTGTGGATGGTCAATACTGTTGTGAATAATCTTGTGGCCGGAGGCTGGTTAATACAGTGTGTGAATAATCTTGAGGTCTGATAATGGTCAATACCGTGAATAATCCTGTGCCCTGAGGATATTCAATATTGTGTGTGAATAAACCTGTGGCCTGTGATGGTCAATGCTGTGTGTGAATTATCCTTGGACAGTGAATAGTCAATACCACGTGTGAA
>NW_025119651.1:0-1042 GCF_004010195.1 Chiloscyllium plagiosum
ATGGGGTATCTCTATGTAATGTGGGTTATATCTGCACTGAGAGTGGAGAACATCTGTAATGTGGGTTTTATCTGCAGTGAGAGAGTGGTTTATCTATAATGTGGATTATATCTGCAGTGTAAGTGGGGTTTGTCTGTGATGTGGGTTATATCTGCAATGAGAATGGGGTTTATCTGTAATGTGGGTTATATCTGCAATGAGAATGGGGTATATCTGTAATGTGTGCTATATCTGCATTGAGAGTGGGGTTTATCTGTAACGTGGGCTTTTTCTGCAGTGAGAGTGGTGTTTATCTGTAATGTGGATTATATCTGCAGTGAGAGTGAGGTATATCTGTAATTTTGGCTATATATGCAGTAAGAGTGGGGTTTATGTGTAATGTTGGTTATATATGCAGTGAGAGTGGAGTATCTCTGTAATGTGGGCTATATCTGCAGTGAGAGTGGATATTATCTGTCATGTGGATTATATCTGCAGTGAGGGTGGGGTTTATCCGTAATGTGGGTTATATCTGCAGTGAGGGTGTGTTTTATCTGTAATGTGGGTTTTATCTGCAGTGAGAGTGGGGTATATCTGTAATGTGGGCTATATTGGCAGTGAGAATGGGGTCTATCTGTAATGTGGGTTACATCTGCAGTGAGAGTGGAGTATATCTGTAATGTGGGCTATATCTGCAGTGAGAGTGGGGTTTATCTGTAACGTGGGTTTTATCTGCAGTGAGAGTGGAGGATATCTGTAATGTGGGCAATATCTGCAGTGAGAGTGGGGTATATCTGTAATGCGTGTTATATATGTAGTGAGAGCGGGGTTTATCTGGAATGTGGGTTATATCTGCAGTGAGAGTGGGGTATATCTGTCATGTGGGCTATATCTGCAGTGAGAGTGGGGTTTATCTGTAAAGTAGGTTATATCTGCAGTGAGAGTGGGGTACATCTGTAATGTGGGCTATATCTGCAGTGAGAGTGGGGTATATCTATAATGGTGGTTATATATGCAGCGAGAGTGGATTTTATCTGTAATGTGGGTTATATCTGCAGTGAGA
>NW_025119652.1:0-1042 GCF_004010195.1 Chiloscyllium plagiosum
CCAAAGGCCCCATGACTGCAGCATGACGGCCGGCAGAATGTACCGGGCGGTGAACCGACTTTCAAGATATCGGCATCGGGGGTGAGGACGTGTCCAACCCCTTGCCGAAAGGGGGGACTGCAAGCGGGCATCAGAGCTGCCCCGCATTTGCCACGGGACTATGCCTACATCGGTAAAACTATAGGAATTCATTTTGTGTTTTAAACAGCAGCCACAGCTTAAACCCACAGAACTCAGCAGCTGCCGGTCCGCCCACGTGACCAGGAGATGGGAGCCAGAGGACAGATCAAATCCACACTAGGCCAGACACTAACCATCACTCATAGACCGAAACTCCGGAGCTAATTAATATGGAAACCCATCTCCTAATCAAATCAAGAGACTGACTGAAACACACCCATACTCATCAATACAGGACCATCCTGACACAAAGGACAGGCATCCACCAGACAGGAATGAACAGACTAATACACACCAGCACCCTGAGGGAACAAAGTGGGGTGCTAGCCCCCAGCCCTCACAGAGAGAGACAAGCAGATAGTACCCGGACCCATTTACATAATCCAATTAGCACCCTATTATGTGTATACTGCAACTCTCCTGGGATGGCAGGAAATCCACCATTTGCACCTACTCCAGTGATGATGGGGAACTATCATCCCATTCATACTCAAAATCCTCACATCCTGACAAACAAAGGTATATAATGTGTAGCAGCGCGCGGGAACAGCAGAACAGCCGAGATTCGGACCTCGGTTGGTTTCCGCCGGTGTTACTGTATCAATAAACGTTACCGATTGTTGAACCACACTCTGGGCTCGGACTGATATCATTTCATCCGTGCTAACAGTCATGACGTTAAAATCTGGTTTGCATTGTGGGGCGAACTGCAATCTCTACTGGTTTTGTTTGTGTTCACCTTTACTGACTATAAATAAAAGCTCATGTTTAGAATTGACTGATTGCTTGCCTACATGTGATGTTCTCCCACTGGACAATGACAAACTGCAGATAATAGACAATAGACAATAGGTGCAGGAGT
>NW_025119653.1:0-1042 GCF_004010195.1 Chiloscyllium plagiosum
TAAGGGCGAGAAGTGGAGGTCTTGGCGATGTGCCCAACCTCATTGATAATGTGTTACATGCTGCAAAGTACATGACATAGTCTTTTGGCTCCTGGTAAGTAGTGGACAACGAAGGGTATCCTGTCAGGTGCAGTTTGTGTCTGTCTTCTGCAGACGTCATTAAGCTTCCTCGTTGTGGCACGTCAGAACTGGTGGTCGATGAGTTGAATATTGTATCCCGTTCTTACCAGGGCATCAATGAGTACTTCCAACTGCCGGCCTTGTAATACTGTTGGTGCCCAATTCCTACCCCCATTCCTTAGTATCAATGAGACATTATAAGTCCATGTCACGGTAAAGACTAATGCAAAATATCTGTATAAATCCTCTGCCATTTCCTCAGTCCACATCACTATCTCCCAGACTTGTTTTTTGAAGTTTTTTTTTCACCAAAGGTTATTCATTCTATCCAACTCTAACGTCATTTCATTGTCATCTCCATTCAGTTAAATACATTTATTTCCAAACTAACGTCCTCACAGTTGAACAGAATATTAAGGACTCTTGTATTGTTATCTCTACTTTTCGGTGACCTTTTACATGGACATCATTTATTAAATCAGGGTCATTACCCACTATCAGATGCAAGATGACTTGTTCCCTGATGGACACCAAGACTTATTTCTCTGCAAAACTATCCCTAATGAAATATTATTTCGCTGTTGTAATCAATTTTTTTTGTACTTGATTGAATTAATCAAGAAGAATAAAATCGCACTTACTTATATACTCAATATTTTGACTTATGACTTATCTAACAGATGGCCGACCATTTGGGGATGTAAGCACCATTCTTCCAGTACTAGAGGTATTCCCACAAGATAGAATATAGGTAATTTCATGACTTTCCTCACATTGCCAGGATCCGGGTTCAATTACTGGTTTGGGTATCTATCTGTGTGGAGCCCGCACATTTTTCTCGTGTCTTCGTGGCCCTCTGCCTGGCGATCCGCTTTCTTCCCACATTGCAAAGATGTTCAAATTTGATGGATTCTCCGTGATG
>NW_025119654.1:0-1042 GCF_004010195.1 Chiloscyllium plagiosum
CCTGTTGTTTTTGTTTTACCCCCACACTATCGCCTAACTGCGGTAGTGCTTATAGTTTCCCCAGCCCCCATGTTGTGTGTGTGTGTGTGTGCAGGCGTGAGACACTGTGAAAGACAACAGGTGTACAAATCTTTATTCAATTTCCACCACCAGGAAGACAGGAAAACACCCGAGTGGCCAGTGACAAGCAGTGCCCTTCTCAGAGGGCAATGCTGCGTGATCGGGCACTCCTGAATTTTTTTTTAGTGCCTTTCACATCAAAGGGAAATGCTGTGTGATCAACACTCCCGTTTTTTTTCTCCTCTTTTTTAACCCCCATACTACTGCCTAACTGCGGTAGAGCTTATTTTTCCCCCAACACCCATGGTGTGTGTGTGTGCAGATGTGAGACACAGTGAAAGACACAAAGTGCACGAATCTTTATTCAATTTCCACCACCAGGAAGATAGGAAAACACCCGAGTGGCCAGTAACAAGCAGTGCCCTTCTCAGAGGGCAATGCTGCGTGATCGGGCACTCCTTATTATTATTTTTTCTTTTTTTTCTTTTCTTTTTTTTTCTTCTTTGTCTTTTGCATGTATACACACACTCTCACACTGATCCACCTCTCAAAAGGGAAAACACCCGAGTGGCCAGTGACAAGCAGTGCCCTTACACTCCTTTTTTCTTCTTTTTTTTAAATTTTATTTTCTTAACCCCCCACACTACCGCCTAACTTCGGTAGTGCTTATTTTTTCCCCAGCACCCATGTTGTGTTTGTGCAGATGTGAGACACAGTGAGACAAACCTTTATTCAATTTCCATCACCAGGAAGATAGGAAAACATCCGAGTGGCTAGTGACAAGCAGTGCCCTTCTCAGAGGGCAATGCTGCATGATCGGGCACTCCTGATAATATCTGCTAGCCAGGGCTTCCTGATTGGACCAGTTTAGCAGCCTCAGTCAGGGAACTCAGAATCCATGAGGTCCATCTGGCTGGCATCATTCTAATCAATACAGACAAAATCCGCTAGATTCTCTGTAAATACTGACAGTATCTTCTGG
>NW_025119655.1:0-1042 GCF_004010195.1 Chiloscyllium plagiosum
ATGGGTAACAAAGGCATTACAGAGAAAGCATTTTGCCTCAGATCATGAAGTCGAGTCAATCTAAATGTAAATTCTGGCGACTACTTGCCAAGGACACGAGCAGCAGAAGAGTTTTAGCCACCAAACAGCATTTCATTGCTCATCACTGCATTACACAGGAACTCATTGGAATTGTTAACAAAGGCATTGTGATAATTTTAGAAAGCGTCAATATTTGTATAATCTGGGACAATCACTCGGACAACATTGATATTGGAAAAGGAGTTCGAATATATTTTTTTCAGTGTTTCTTTGAGCAACTAGCTCGGGACATAACTATCGCAGAGCGACCATGTAATGAAACTTAGTGAAGGGGTAATGTGACCTGCAGAGATCCTTCGGGAAATTGTGATAAAGTGCAGTTTAAATAACTATAAAGTTTTAAAGTGAATAACAGAAAGGACAAGCTACAACTAGAAATAGAAATAGCCAATGACATGAGTTTGAGAGGAGAACGGACCAAGTTAAACACGCTAAACAGACTGAAATATGTGGCTGGAAATGAACAGTGGAAAACATTTGAAGGAACAGTGTAAAACACAACAGAAGGTCATTCGATTGAAACAGTAAAAACCTCAGCAAGAAATTTCCACTGATCCCTAACTTAGGACAAAAGGGATCATACTAGATTATGAGGCTGAGAAGATCACCAAAAAGTACTTAAAATCTTGTCGTGATTGTGTGATTTAGGAGTAAATGTTAATGGATTGCAATGGGTATGCTCGCAGGAGGAGGGCTGTGGGAAGGGGAACCACGGTCAGGGTTCATTGACACGATAGGAACTGGGAGAGGTGAAGGTGCTGGAGGTGGTCAGAGCGTTACAGAGAGTGGTCAGGGTGTTACAAAGCCAGGACGAATTGCTGCAGCTGGAGGGGTTTGCAGAGGTATGGAGGGACATAGGTATTTTTATATATTTATTCATGGGATGTGGGTGTCACTGCTTGGAACAACGTTCTTTGACTCCACTGACAATTACTGAGAGGGTAGCTCAGAGTCAGCCATA
>NW_025119656.1:0-1042 GCF_004010195.1 Chiloscyllium plagiosum
ATGACCTTCATGACCTTATAAACCTCTATAAAAATCACCCCTCAGCCTCCGACGCTCCAGGGAAGATAGCCCCAGACTATTCAGCCTATCCCTATAGCTAAAATCCTCCAACCTTGGCAACATTCTTGTAATTCTTTTCTGAACTCTTTCATGTTTCACAACATCATCTTTCCGATAGGAAGGAGACCAGAATTGTACACACTATTCCAAAACTGGCCAAACCAATGTCCTGTTCAGCTGCAACATGACCTCCCAACTCCTATATTCAATACTCTGACCAATAAAGGAAAGCATACCAAACATCATCTTCACTATCCTATCTACCTGTGACTCCGTTTGCAAGGAGCTATGAATCTGCACTCCAAGGTCTCGTTGTTCAGCAACACTCCCTAGGACCTTACCATTAAGTGTATAAGTCCTGTTAAGTTTGCTTTTTCAAAATGCAGCACCTCACATTTATCTAAATTAAACTCCATCTGCCATCCTCAGCACATTGGCCCACCTGACCAAGATCCTGTTGTAATCTGAGGTAACCTTCTTCACTGTCCACTACACCTCCAAGTTTAGTGTCACCTGCAAACTTACTGACTATACCTCCTATGTTCGCATACAAATCATTTATATAAAATGATGAAAAGTAGTGGATCCAGCACCAGTCCTTGTGGCACTCCACTGGTCACAGGCCTCCAGTCTGAAAAGCAACCGACCCTCGGTCTTCTACCTTTCGGCCAATTCGGTATCCAAATGGCTAGCTCTCCCTGTATTCCATGAGATCTAACCTTGATAACCAGTCTCCCACAGGGAACCTTGCTGAATACCTTACTGAAGTCCACATAGATCACATCCACTGCTCTGCCCTCATCAGTCCTCTTTATTACTTCTTCAAAAAATTCAACCAAGTTCATGAGACATGATTTCCCATGCACAAACCCATGTTGACTATCTCTAATTAGTCCTTGCCTTTCCAAATATGCGTAAATCCTGTCCCTTAGGATTCCCTCCAACAATGTGCCCACCACCGACACCAAGCTCATCGGTCTAT
>NW_025119657.1:0-1042 GCF_004010195.1 Chiloscyllium plagiosum
GTAAGGACAAGCCAGGGAACTATAGACCAGTGAGCCAGACGTCGGTGGTGGGCAAGTTATTGGAGGGAATCCTGAGGGACAGGATGTACATGTATTTGGAAAGGCAAAGACTGATCAGGAATAGTCAATATGGCTTTATGCATGGGAAATGATGTCTCACAAACTTGATTGAGTTTTCTGAAGAAGTAACAAAGAGAATTGATGAGGGCAGAGCGGTAGATGTGATCTATATGGATTTCAGTAAGGCATTTGACAAGGTTCCCCATGGGAGACTGGTGAGCAAGGTTAGATCCCATGGAATACAAGGAGACTTGGATATAGAACTGGTTCAAATGTAAAATACAGAGAGTGGTGGTGGAGGGTTGTTGCTCAGACTGGAGGCCTGTGACCAGTGGAGTGCCACAAGGATCGGTGCTGGGTCCTCTACTTTTCATCATTTACATAAATGATTTAGATGTGAGCATAAGAGGTATAGTTAGTAAGTTTGCTGATGACACCAAAATTGGAGATGTAATTGACAGTGAATAAGGTTACCTCAGATTACAACAGGACGGGCCAATGGTCTGAGAAGTGGCAGATGGAATTTAGAGTCATAGTGTCATAGAGATGTACAGTATGGAAACAGACCCTTCGGTCCAACCCGTCCATGCTGACCAGATATCCCAACCCAGTCTAGTCCCACCTGCCAGCACCCAGCACATATCCCTCCAAACCCTTCCTATTCATATACCCACCAAATGCCTTTTAAATGTTACAATTGTACCAGCCTCCACCACTTCCTCTGGCAGTTCATTCCATGCATGTACCACCCTCTGCATGAAAAACTTGCCCCTTCGGTTTCTATTATGTCTTTCCCCTCTCACCCTAAACCTATGCCCTCTAGTTCTGGACTCCCTCAGCCTAACAAAAATACTTTGTCTATTTATCCTATCCATGCCCCTCGTGATTTCATCAACCTCTATAAGATCACCCTTCAACCTCCGACACTCTAGGGAAAACAGCACCAGCCAATTCAACCTCTCCCTATAGCTCAAATCCTCCA
>NW_025119658.1:0-1042 GCF_004010195.1 Chiloscyllium plagiosum
AAATCTCTTTTCCTTGGTACATGCACGGAGTTGTCTGGCTCCCTGTCCCTACTTACAACCTTTTGCCTGGTTCAGATAGACTCTCATCAGATCTCAATTCGTCAACCAGAAGGGGAAACCCACTGCCGAGGAGCACAGGCCCATTCTAAAAGAAACTAGAAACTTCTGCCCAGCCATCGATGGTGCCTACCCCGCTGGTCATGATGGACAACCCAGACGAGCCCCCAAATTGTGAGAAACAAAACTCACATATTAAAAAATTTCAGTCCGAGTCAAATTCTGAAGCAGTGAATTTTATTGATACGTACTTTCAAGAATAGTTGCCTAACGAGTAAGCACCCCGATCTGAGGGTTACATTATGATTTATGTCGTTCAGCTGTGTCTTTCGATCCTCCCCTTTCACCCCATTGGTTACTTTTGCTGTAGCACGTAGCCTATCACAAGCTCGAGCTTCACTTTGCCTTTGTCGAGCTTCTCTCCACCTCTGTTTACTTCTCCCATTACTCTAAGCCTGTAGTCCCTTACTCTTATTTATCTCATTCCTTATACGTGACAATCCTGGCATAGTTTGCTGTCTTGGTGTGATCATCCTGCCAAACTAAATTCCATCTGTTAGCCACTCCCTTCCTGAGACTGACACACTCTTCTCCTGTTACTGGTACATCCCGGTACATCGTCATTCTGCCCTATTAGTCATAGATAATTCTACCTGTTTTCGCTTCTTCTGTTTTCCTATGCCTGGTACAACCTGGTACATGGTCATTCTGCCCTATTAGTCATAGATAATTCTACCTGTTTTCGCTTCTTCTGTTTTCCTATGCCTGGTACAACCTGCTACACGGTCACTCTGCCCTATTAGTCATAGATAATTCTACCTGTTTTCACTTCTCACTGTTTACATGCGCAGCCTAATTGTATAATCTAAACTTTTGAAGAAGCAACACCTGTTCCCTTATTCTGCACAATTTTAACCCTATGCCTTACACTTCCCATTGAATTTGTTTGGTATTTTTTTAAACAAAGCACTTGCAACTATCACCT
>NW_025119659.1:0-1042 GCF_004010195.1 Chiloscyllium plagiosum
ATTACATTGTTGGATAGGGATAAATCAGGCAGGGGGAGATTGCAGTGTTGAGTAGGGATCAGTCAGGGAGGGGCAGATTGTAGTGTTGGATAGGGTTTAGTCTGGGAAGGTGTGATTGCCGTGTTGGGTAGCGATCAGTCAGAAATGGGATGATTGCATTTTTGAGTAGGGATTAGTCAGGGAAGGGTGATTGCAGTGTTGGGAAGGCATTAGTCAGGGAAGGGGTGATTGCAGTGTTGAGTAGGGATCAGTCAGGGAAGGGGTGATTGCAAGGGTAGGGATTAGTCTGCGAGCGGGTCGTTGGACTGTTGTTGAGTCCATTTTTTTGGCGACAGTACAGATGGATGTCCAGTCTATATCTGGAACTGTAACCAGCGAATGTATGTTGTTCCAAAGTCTACAGAGTGTATGTTCACTTCAAGATAGAAGGTGCTTTTTGAATTTAAAGCACAGCAACAGCTGACAGCTGAGAGATGAGCTGTTCCAAAATAGATACATGTTCCAATTACCTGAGGTTCGACTGCTGTTTTGACCACAATTCCAATTTAGTTTAAATTATGCCCAGGATACCAGAAACCAATGGCATTTGGTTTGATTGTTTTGATACCTTGAAACTGATTGTAAGAGTTTAATGAGTCATGGGTGTAACATAAACCTGGTATTTTGAAAGTATGAGCGAGAGCAACTGCCATCGAACAGCGAGCAATTGCTGTCGAGCCCGAGAGCTAAATGCCCATCTCGCATCTTCCTCTCAAAGAAATTCAAAAACAATTTCAACCAAAGGTACCTTTTCATGTAAAACCTTCTCACAGTGAAAAAAAGAAACAAGACGTCCCAGCGAGATCAGCAGTCAGAGGATTGAAAACAGAGGAACCTGTTTGGTCTTGCGATTAAGTCAATGCAATGCTTAATAAGTGTCCAGCTTAATAATTGGAACAGTGTATTTTTGTGGAGTTGGAGTCAGATACTAAGTAGGTAAAAAATTATCACTACCCAACACTGCACTCACCCCCTCCCTGACTGATCTCTACCCAGCACTGCA
>NW_025119660.1:0-1042 GCF_004010195.1 Chiloscyllium plagiosum
TTCCTATATCCCGCTTTCATCCTGCTTTTTACCGAATCAGATTTCTGACTTTACAAACTACGGCATAACAGGTTGACAACTCCAGAATGAGCTTTGTTCCGTTCTCCACTGATGTTGATGGTAGTAATCCGGCATATTCGAGTAGGACTTGAGGCACTTGCGGGTGGTGTATTCGCGACATTTTGGCTTCTTTTTTTAATTTTCGGTCTACTATTTCGAGTTCATTGCGCAGACTTCTGAAGAAGACTTTTTGATGTCGAAATGGTAACTGTGTTTTCTCTCGAAAGACAGACGTAGGTTTATTTCTGTTCTCTTATAAATTGATTTCTTCTGATCTTTGCAAGTGAAATAGGCTGCATTACTATTGCTCGGTTTTAGTTTCAAAATCAAGAGAAACATGAAGGAGAGAATATCAAAGAACACAAAGTTCTGAGTTGTTAAGATAATTTTTGCAGCAATGGTGGACATGAAGGTCAAATTAAGATAAAGGTTCAAGAACATTTAGTCTGTGGAAGTGGTATGTGACTTTAGTTCCAAATATATGTTTCCGTTCTTCCAGTACATCTTTTTGACTCCCAGAAAACATTGATTGTTTTCTATATTCACTTTGTTTCGCGACATCTGTCTTCTGGTCGACCAGGGACTACTTGAATTTGCGTCTGCATTGAATAAGATTTCGCTCTTTCTTTCAAGAAGCAAACCTGTGCATTATGTACCACATATCATGCTGAAATCTAAGAAGTTCAGAATGAATTACGGTTTATGGATCGTGAGCAAAACTGAAGTGATCCACTTGCGAACAGATGTCACCACGCCCTATTCCTACATCGGGCCTGAACGGTCCATTGGCAGAGTCTGCAGACAGGAAATGTCTAAGTGACTAGTCCTTTGTTCAGTTGGATTTGATCGCAATGGTAGTGCTGTTTTGGTGCAGAAATGTGTCAACATCTCTGACGTTAGAATCAAAATTTAAGTCACATCTACTCCGTGGAGTGTCTTCTCATACCGAAACTTGCTGACATGAAAACATCCAGCTCTGATA
>NW_025119661.1:0-1042 GCF_004010195.1 Chiloscyllium plagiosum
AGTGAAAACTTGGCCCACACACTCCCGTGTTCAATGAAGACTTGGCACTCACACTCCCATGTTCAGTGAGCACTCGGCCCACACAGTCCCGTGTTCAATGACCACACAGTCCACACACCCCCATGTTCAGTGAGCACTCGGCCACACAGTCCCGTGTTCAGTGAGCACTCGGCCTATACACTCCCGTGTTCAGTGAGCACTCAGCCTACACAGTCCCGTGTTCAGTGAGCACTCGGCCCACACACGCCCGTGTTCAGTGCGCATTCGGCCCTCACACACCCGTGTTCAATGAGCACACAGCCCTCACACTCCCATGTTCATTTAGCACTCGGCCCACACACTCCCGTGTTCAGTGAAGACTTGGCACTCACACTCCCATGTTCAGTGAGCACTCAGCCCACACACTCCCGTGTTAAGTGATCACTCGGCCCTCACTCTCCCGTGTTCAGTGAGCACACAGTCCACACACACCTGTGTGAAGTGAGCACACAGCCCACACACTCCCATGTTCAGTGAGCACTTGGCCGTCACACTCCCATGTTCAGTGAGCACTCGGCCACACACTCCCGTGTTCAGTGAGCACTTGGCCCACACACTCCCGTGTTCAGTGAGCAGGCAGCCCACACACTCCCGTGTTCAGTGAGCACTCGGCCCACACACTCCCGTGTTCAGTGAGCATGCAGCCCACACACTCCCATGTTCAGTGAGCACTCAGACCACACACTCCCGTGTTAAGTGATCACTCGGCCCTCACTCTCCCATGTTCAGTGAGCACACAGCCCACACACTCCTGTCTGAAGTGAGCACACAGCCCACACACTCCCGTGTTCAGTGTGCAGTCGGTCCTCACACTCCCGTGTTCAGTGAGTACTCGGCCCACACACTCCCGTGTTCAGTGAGCACTGGGCCCACACACACCCGTGTTCAGTGAGCACGCAGCCCACACACTCCCGTGTTCAGTGAGCACTCGGCCCACAGACTCACGTGTTCAGTGAGCACACAGCCCACCCACTCCCATGTTCAGTGAGCACTCGGCCAACAC
>NW_025119662.1:0-1042 GCF_004010195.1 Chiloscyllium plagiosum
AAAACCCCAGCAACTGCTGAAAGCTAAAACTAAAACCCCAGTTCAGTGAGAGCCTGACTCCACCCATTCATGCTGCTTCTATTGTTCTAACATTTAAAAAAGACCCAGGCCTCACAAGCTGTTTACATTATTGGCTTAGAACAGACTGCTCAGCACTTCAGTCTCAACTGCTCTTCATAAAAAAATCAGGACAGAATACCTCTTAAAGCCATAGCATCATCACATAATGAAAGCAAGATGAATAAAAATTACCTTCATAGCTATTGGTTATGTACTTAGAGTCTTGCTGCAAGATTGAGGTTTTGGCTAAAAACAGAAGATATATTTCAGCGACACTGTCTTTAAAGAAGCACAGACATTTGGGTACAGTTACAACATTTAAAAGACATTTGGATGGGTACATGAATATGAAAGATTTAGAGGGATATGGGCTAAACATAGCTAAGTGGGACGTGTTGTTTAGTTTGGAAACCTTAGTTGGCATGGGCAAGTTGGACTGAAGGGTCTGTTTCCGTGCTCTATGACTCTGTAACTCTATGATGCTGTTCACAGGTGAAGGATCAGGCAAGATGTGGCCTGCTCCAGCCAGCCCTTTTCCCTTCCTCCTTCTTCTTGTAGCAGTTTGACCTGTTCTATGTGGCCTCCATTCACCTTCCCAGTTATGCTATAGTCCAAGAAGAAAGCCTATTTATGCATCTACGTCTGGGAGCAACCCACTTGTGCAGAAACCTTGAAGTCAGCAAAATGTACTTCAGCTCCTACCATGTCACTCCCTGCTGACCTGCGAAACTTGGAACAACTATGGAAAACTTTGGAAATGTATAGCATTGTTGGAACATTGTAGTTGCAAGAACAGTGAGAAGGAATAAAGCACTACCTAACTTGCAAGTAGTTTATAATCCCTTTAAAACAGTACTGTTGGATTGAATGTGTTTTCAGCTGTCCTATACCAAGAAAGGATTTCAATTTAGGATGAGTTGTGAAGTGGCACCACTGGCATTAAATTAGTGCTGCACTCTGGCATCACAGTGTGCCAACTGTG
>NW_025119663.1:0-1042 GCF_004010195.1 Chiloscyllium plagiosum
CAACTCCTGCCTCATCCTATTGTAGTCTCCTTTCTTTAAGCACAGGATATTGCGATTGGATTTAATCTTCCGCTTTCCAACTGTATTCTAAATTCAACCAGACTTATCACAAGGCTTTTCATCAGATTATAAGGTGAGGCTATGTTACCTCGGTGTTTTGGTTTTCATTGTCTGAGACCTTGGCTTTATAATAAAGTACGGGATAGATATTCTCAACAAAGTATTCTGGACGGTGTGAATAGTACGACACAGTCTAAAACCATAAATCACTGTCTCCCCTCGGTTTACATGATTTGGAGATGCCGGTGTTGGACTGGGGTGTATAAATTTAAATATCTCACAACACCAGGTTATAGTCCGTCAGGTTTAATTAAATCCAATTAAACCTGTTGGACTATAACCTGATGTGTGATTTTTAACTCCCTTCAGTTTAAAATTGCACAATCATTATCTCCTACATGCTTCCGCAATAAGTTTGGAACGCTAATCCACCTGAATATCCTGCATTTTCCGAAAATCTCCTTTGGTGAAGGTGGTGAGTTTTGGATTCAGCTTTCCAGTTATTACCGTAAGAAGATAAGCATTGGGCACAGGAGAGGCAATGCAGCCCTTCGAACCAGCTCCACCATTTAATACCATGATGATTAAGCTCACCTCGGTCTCAGCTGGATTTTCCCGCCTGCTCTCTCTTACCCTTCAACTCATTGCAAATTAAACATCTGTATCTCTGCATTAAATTTGCTCATTGTTCTGGCATCCACCGCATTTTGAAGTGAATTCCACAGATTCACAGCACGTTGAGATAAGTACATTCTTCTTCATGAGAATAGAATAGAATCCCTATAGTGGTCCACACCAACCCTATAATGACCATCCCATTCAGACTCACCCATTCCCTGTATTTCCCATGGTTAATGGCTTAACCTGCACAGGCATGGACACTGTGGGAATTTAGCATAGCCAATCCACCTAACCTGCACATCTTTGGACTGTGGATTGAAACTGGAGTACCCAGAGGAAACCCGCACAGACACGGGGAGAA
>NW_025119664.1:0-1042 GCF_004010195.1 Chiloscyllium plagiosum
TGACCCTGCAATCCTGGGTCCCTCTGCACTACAAACGACACAAGGCCCAACCACTAATTGTATAAGCCCTACCCTTGTTGTTGTATCAAAATACAATACCTCTCATTTATCCAGATTGAACTCCATCTGCCATTGGTCCATTTGATCATGATCCTGTTGTAATCTTGGAAAACTTCCTTCATTACCTGTTGTGCCACCAATTCCGGTTTCACCCGTAAAGTTACCAAGTGTATTCTCATCCAAATCATTTATATAAAAGACAAACAAAAGAGGACCCAGAAACAATCCTTGTGGAACACTGCTGGACACAGGCCTCCCGTCCAAAAAACAACCCTCCAACATTACTCCCTGTCTCCTGCTGGTAACCCAATGATGTATCCAATTGGCAAGCTCAACCTGAATCCCATGTGACAGAACTTTGCTGATTGTTCTACCATTATCAAAGGCTTTACTAAAATCCAAATAAACAGGGTCCATTGCTCTGCCGTCATCAGCCTTTTTGGTAACATCCTCAAAAAACGTAATCATGTTTGTGAGACATGATTTTCCTCATCCAAAACTATGCTGACTATCCCTCATCAATTTTGTCTCTCAAAATGTCCATAAATCCTATCTTTAATAATCACCTCCAACAATAAATCCACAGCTGAAGTCAGATACAGATCCATTATTCCACAAGCTCTCCTCACAATCTTTCTTATACAAGTCATCAAGAGGACTGATTAGGGCAGAGTGGGAGTTGTGATCTATACGGATTTGAGTAAGGCGTCCAACAAGGTTCCCCATGGGAGACTGTTAGTAAGGTTAGATCTCACGGAATACAGGGAGAACTAGCCATTAGGATACAGAACTGGCTCAAAGGTAGAAGGGTGGTGGTGGAGGGTTGTTTTTCAGACTGGAGACCTGTAACCAGTGGAGTGCCACAAGGATCGGTGCTGGGTTCTCTACTTTTAAAAATTTATCTAAATGATTTGGATGCGAGCATAAGAGGTATAGTTAAAAAATTTACAGATGACACCAAAATTGGAAGTGTAGTGGACAG
>NW_025119665.1:0-1042 GCF_004010195.1 Chiloscyllium plagiosum
AATCCAGGATGATGGGCTACCTCCCAAGTGATAAGGACCAGGATGTCTCCAAGTGGCTGCAGAACATTCTCAAGGGGGACGGTGAGCAGCCAGAAATCATTATACACGTTGGCACAAATGTTACCCGTAGTAATAGGGACGAGGTCCTGCAGCGTGATTACAGAGAGCTAGGAGAAACATTTTAAAAAAACCTTGACAGTGGTAATCTCCTGAGAGGGGGATTAACGTCCGAGACATGCACTGGAGGGGATATATTGGCGGCCAGTTTTGGTCGGGTTACAAGGGAGGGTTTAAACTAGGTTGGCAGGTGGTCATATCCTCAAGAGCAGGGAGGCAAGTGGAAGGAGACAGAGTAAATAGAAATGGTAAGGTTAGGCTGGAAAACCTTAGAGAGAAAATAATGCATTTTGGATTAAATTGCATCTGTTTCAATGCAAGAAGGCTGACAGGTAAGTGCGATAAACTCAGGGCATGGATACGTAGGTGTGACTGGGATATTATAGCCATTACAGAAATATGGCTAAGTGATGGATAGGACTGACAGCTTAATGTGCTAGGGAATAGGTGCTTTAGGTAAAACAGAGATGGTGGAACGAGGGGATGGGGAGTTGCATTTCTGATTAAGGGGAGTGCCACAGCAGTAATCAGAGATAAAATAACTGATGGACCACCCAGTGAGGCTTTGTCGGTGGAGTTAAGAAATAGGAATGGAGTGGTGAGGTGATTGGGGTTGTAATATAGACCCCAAAGAGTCAACAGGAATGAGAGTAACAAATATGCAGGGCGAGAGGGGAGACCTGCATGAGCAGTAGTGTTAACATAATACGGGATTTTCGTTTTTCTAATACAGACTGGAACGGCCAGAGCATTAAGGAATTTGATGAGATAGAATCTGTCAAATGCGTCAGGAAAGTTTCCTCAAGCAGTATTTAGAGTGTCCTACTCGGGAAGGGCAAAACTCGAAATGTTCTTCGGAAATCGGACAGGACAGGTAAATGAGTTAATAGTGGGGGGGAGCACTTTGGAACTAGTAACCTATTTC
>NW_025119666.1:0-1042 GCF_004010195.1 Chiloscyllium plagiosum
AATTACAGCAGAAACCACGCAGATAGCACCCAGTCTGTCGGCACCCTGTCGTCCACAGGCAATCAGAGGAGAGCCAGAATGATCAAAACCAACGGAGAACACAGATAGCAGCTTGACGTCACACCGCCTTATGCCCCACAGTACCCGAAACAACAACATCATAGCACCCGCATTGCTAAGAAGGTCACCTTGAAGTCCTTAGATTTCACAAGTATCTACTTTGTTATTACATATCACCGTGGTGTGTCGCTATTTTCAATTAATTCTGGTGGGATGCATGACAAGTCAATACCGTCAATTGCGCACCCCACTGGGAGCTGGGAGTCAGTGAACTGTCTATAGAAAGGGGCCATTGACAACAGGGCAAATAGGGGTCGAGAAGAGCGCAGATAGGCGAATTGGAGCATGACCAAGAGCTTACCTAGAGCTTACCTGGTCAGAGGGTTCAGGGCTGTGTGAAATTACTGCCCGCAGCATGGAATAATGGAAGTCCAGGTTCTCTAATGTGAGATCCTCAGAGGAACAGTGGATACTGGCATTCAATTTACATAAGGTCTGCCAGCTCAGGAGGGCGACTGAGCAAGAGTCTGAAATAATGGCAGCATCAGTCGCAGTGGCAGGGCCAATGCTGGAGTTAGTGGGTTAGGAGATTGGGTCTGTTATGGGTATTCTCAAAAACCGTATAGTGCAGACGGTCTTGCAACTCAGGTAATTTTCCGAGTCGGAAGCCGCAGACGGTTGGACAAACCCAGTATCTAACACAAAAGAAATTACCAGCTCCCCACCACCTCCACATCCATCATCGGAATTTCAGACGGGGCGTTTGAGAGACATATTGAGATCGCCTGTGAAAACTCCCTCTCACGATAGCCCGAGTTTGTTTCTGGAGCACGGGGGAAGGGATCAGCCACAGTGTAGGCAGCCTGTTGAAGCTGCCTCTGTTGTCTGGTGGACTGCTGTCGTGCCTAAGGGGAGAGGGAGAGGGTAGATGGCCCTGGGCGACATTGCATGGACCAGCACTGTGTCACTCAGTGTTCCAAAT
>NW_025119667.1:0-1042 GCF_004010195.1 Chiloscyllium plagiosum
ACCCTACCATTAACCCTGTATTCCGCATTCTTTCCAAAATGGACAACCTCACACTTGGCAGGGTTGAACTCCATCTGCTACTCCTCAGCCCAGCTCTGCATCATATCCAAGTCCCTATGCAGCCTACAAGAGCCCTCCTCACTATTCACAACTCCACCAATCTTCGTATCATCTGCAAATTTACTGACCCACCCTTCGACTCCCTCATCCAAGTCATTAATAAAAATTACGAACAGCAGAGGACCCAGAACTGATCCCTGCGGAACTCCACGTGTAACTGGGCTCCAGGCTGAATATTTACCATCTACCACCACTCTCTGACTTCGACCGGTTAGCCAGTTTTCTATCCAATTGGCCACATTTCCCTCTATCCCATGCCTCCTGACTTTCCGCATAAGCCTACCATGGGGAACCTTATTAAATGCCTTACTAAAATCCATATATACTACATCCACTGCTCTACCCTCATCCACATGCTTGGTCACCTCAAAGAATTCAATTAGACTTGTAAGGCAAGACCTACCCTTCACAAATCCGTGCTGGCTGTCCCTAATCAAGCAGTGTCTTTCCAGATACTCATAAATCCTATCCCTCAGTACCCTTTCCATTACTTGACCTACCACCGAAGTAAGACTAACTGGCCTGTAATTCCCGGGGTTATCCCTATTCCCTTTTTTTAACAGGGGCACAACATTCGCCACTCTCCAGTCCTCTGGTACCACCCCCGTTGACAGGGAAGATGAAAAGATCATTTCCAACGGTACTGGAAATTGCTCTCTTGCTTCCCACATAATCCTAGGATATATCCCATCAGGCCCGGGGGACTTGTCTATCCTCAAGTTGTTCAAAATGTCCATCTTCCTTCCTAACAAGCATCTCCTCTAGCTTACCAGTCCGTTTCACCACTTTCCTCTTCAACAATACGGTCCCTCTCATTCGTAAATACTGAAGAAAAGTACTCATTCAAGACCTCTCCTATGTCTTCAGTCTCATTGCACAGTCTCCCACTCCTGTCCTTGATTGGACCTACCCTCGTTCTCGT
>NW_025119668.1:0-1043 GCF_004010195.1 Chiloscyllium plagiosum
CGGATGTGAGCCTTGCCCACGTCCCACCATAGCGTCAGGGAGGGGAAACTTCCCCGCTTCCTTCTCCAGCCGGCCCAGAAACGATGAAACTAGTCCCGGAACCGCTCGTCCTCCAGCAGCAGGTTGTTAAAGTGCCAGTACGCGGAGCCGAGCCTGGCGCCGAACAGAAGAGTTCCGCCCACCCAAGGTGATGGTCCGTGCATGACACCTGCCACGTGGAGGCCTTCGGAAAACAGGAGGCGTACGTCCGCGAAACGTACAGGCGGTCGATTCTGGACGCTCTGACCCCAGGCCTCACGAAGGTGAAGGCGATGGAGTCGGGATGGAGATTCCACCAGACGCCCACCAGGTCGAAGGACTTGACCAAGTCCCCCAACCTCTTCCCCGACGCCCAGCCAGTGCGGGCACTGCCATGGTCCCTGTCCTCGAGGATGCAGTTAAAATCTCCCCAGAGGACGACGCACTGGCTCTCGTCGATGGAGGCGAGATGAGCGGACACTTCTCCGAAGAAGCTCGCTTGCCTCGGCCCGGCCAGGGGAGCGTAGACATTCACCGTGCCCCCCAGTCGAACCGTCAGGTGAAGCAAACGGCCTGGCACTGGCTCCCTGACCCCCAAGATCTCCGGCTGAAAATGCGGGGCCAACAGGATAGCCACCCTGCCAGATCTGCGGGTGAGGTGACTCATGCAGACCCCCCCCACCCCTCGCCACTCCAGGAGCCAGGTGGCTTCGTCTCCCGGGGTAGTGTGGGTTTCTTGCAGGAAGCACACCACATACCTCCCGTCCCAGTGGACCGAGGGGGTCTGGAATCTGCACTGTGACTCCCTGCTGCCGTTGATGTTGAGGCTGGCTATAGTCGTCTCCATGTCGGAAGCTTTGTGCAACCACCACCGGTACAATTAACAAACCTGTGTATATATTTACAGGGAGGATGAGGGAGGGGCACTGGAGTCCCTCACCCTCACCAGGAGTGCCCCCCGGAAGTTCCTGACTCACTTTCACTCGTTCACATCGAGCCCAGGCACCTGGCGGGCAGCGTGGGCC
>NW_025119669.1:0-1043 GCF_004010195.1 Chiloscyllium plagiosum
CATCCCCCTCACCCTTCTCTGCTCCAAACTAAATAACCCGAGCTTATCCAGCCTCCCTCCATAGCTGATATGTTCCACCCCAGGAAACATCCTGGTGAATCTCCTCTGCATCCCCTCCAGTGCAATCACATCCTTCCTGTAATGTTGTTCCCAGAACTACACACGGTATTCCATCTTGGCATCACCAATGCTCTGTATAGCTCTTATAATCTTTGCCTCGATGAAAAAAGGCTATTCTTACGCTTCCCTTTGTTTTCTCAACTTGTATATCAACCTGTCCAGTCATATTCACTGATGTGTGGAGAAGCTCCCTCTCAGCTCCCTAGTGTGCTGCCATTCACTGAGTACTCCGCTGTCTGGATTCTTCTTCCAAAGTGCATCACCTCATATTTATCAGGGTTAAATTCCATCTGCCATTGATCTGTCCATCTGACCATTCCATCTGTACCTTCCTGTAACATAAAACCTTCCTTATCACTGCCAATCACCCGGTCCTTCATTGTATCAAACACAAACTGAGTTATCAAACTCTCCCCAACCCTCGTCCATATTCACAGATACACCATTTACGAATACCACAAATAATGAAGTTACAGATCACAGAACACCAGGTTTACCCAGGCCCAACAGGATTATTTGGAGGCAATAGCTTTCGCTGCGCTGCTTCTTCATCAGGTGGTTTGCGCTTCGAAAGTTCGTGGCTCCGAATAAACCTGGTGTTGTGTGATTTTTAACTTTGGCCACCCCAGTCCAACACTGGCAACTTTGAATCACAAATACTAAGGGACACAACACTGCTCCCCGTACACCATTCGCTACCGGCCTCCAGTCGCACAAACAGGCCTCTACCACCACTCTATGACTTGTACCACGAAAGTTGATTTAGATGCAACTTCGCAAGTCACGAATGACTCCTACTGTTGCCTAGTTATTCTGTTCTACTTGACACACTTGCTGAATACCTGGGGATTCTCCCTAAACTTGCCTTCCAGCAGATTTCTATGCCCCTTTATTAGTCAGTCCTCTCCGAGTGAAAAATGTCC
>NW_025119670.1:0-1043 GCF_004010195.1 Chiloscyllium plagiosum
ACCCTGTGTCTATTGATATTTTAAAGATGACACCATTGCTAAGGCTCATAGAATATCCATGGATATCTGGGCTTTGTGGAGTGCCTCCAGTCATGACGCGTGTGAGAACTTGGCTGACATTAAATGAAAGGTTCACCATGTGTTGGGGTAAATAAATAATGAGATTAGTTCGATAAGATATCACCAAGAAATTACCTCGGCCTCATGCAGACCATCCCTCTGTCACACTCAATGAAAATGCCACTTATACTGATTATTGTTAGGTTCAACCGAATGACTTGAAGACACTGCTGACCACACTCCCAATTATAAAGCTGCACAACAAATGCTTATCCAAAACTCTCCATCATGTGAACTCACACCAATATCCCATTCACCACCATTCATGGGAATACTGGCTCATGTTGTAGGATGCTAGAGAAAACTCTACATTGCAGCATTCAGAAACCTGTGCACTCACCATTCCACGTCACTATCTTTCAGTCACCCCTTGTACGTCTATTCCCTAAATTCTACCCATTTGTTTTTAGTTAAACTGATGTCCCCACCATCTCTCTCTGGCTGAGAGTTTGACACTCACAGCGCTCCTTGTCACAGCGTAATGAACAAATTGGATCTGTAAATAAATGGGAGCTGCACATCCTGTTACTTCTTCGCTGCACGTGCGAGCGAGGTTCCCCAAGCTGGGCAACGATCCAATACACTGTTACAGAGCAATGCATTGACGTGGTGTACACAACCCCACACCCTGGTCAGATCTCTCATCTGGGTTTATTGATCCATGCACTGTTGTGGTCTGCGTAGTTTTCCACTCTGGATAGATTGCAGGCTGTATTCAGCAGTGCACGAGCCTGGTCTGCACAGTGCTCCATGCTGAACACATATCTCATCGGGTGCCACGCGGTACCGATGCCCCGGATGCATTCCAATTTTGAAAGACTGCCTGCGTGGAGTTCCCTCATTCTTTCTGTCTCTGAATGGCGTTCTACTCAATGCGCCGGTTTCCTTGTGAAGATGTTCAAGTTAGGAGGACTGGCCGTGCA
>NW_025119671.1:0-1043 GCF_004010195.1 Chiloscyllium plagiosum
AGCGACCACAATTTGGTTAAATTTTCTTTAGTGATGGAAAGAGTTGGGCATATACTGTAGGGCAAGAGTTATAGCTAGGAGAGAGGCAATTATGATGCAACCAGGCAAGATTTAGGATACATCGGGTTGGGAAGGAAACTGCACGGGCTGGGCACAATTGAAATGTGGAGCTTGTTCAAAGAACAGCTATTGCCAGTCCTTGATAAGTATGTGCCAGTCAGGTAGGGTGGATATTGTCCAGCGAGGGCACTGTAGTTTACCGTGGAAGTTGAATTGCTTGTCAAATGGAAGAAGAAGGCTTATGTTAGAATGAGATATGATGGCTTAGTTAGGGCACTCGATAGTTACAAGTTAGCCAGGAAAGATCAATAGAGAGACCTCAGAAGAGCCAGGAGGGAACATGAGAAGTTGGTGGATAGGATCAAGGATATCCTAAGGTGTTCTACAAGTATGTCAGGAATAAATGAATGACTAGAGCAAGATTAAGACCAACCAGGATAGTCGTACAAAGTTGTGCATGGAGTCAGAGGAAATAGGGGAAGCACTAAATGAATATTTTGGCCAGTACTCAGACTGAATAAAGACAAGAAGAATACTGAGATACAGGCTATTAGATTAGATGGGATTGAGGTTCATAAGGAGGAGGCATTAGCAATTGTGTAAAGTGTAAAACTAGATAAGTGTCCTGGGCCAGATGGGACTTATCCTCGGATTCTCTGGGAAGCCAGAGAGAAGATTGTCTTGTCTTTGGCTTTGATCTTTATGTCATCATTGCCTAGGAATAGCGCCAGAAGACTGGAGGATAGCAAATGTTATTCCCTTGTACAAGAAGGCGAGCAGAGAAAACTCTGGTAATTATAGACCAGTGAGCCTTACTTCAGATGTGGGTAAAGTGTTGGACAAGGTTATAAGAGATGGAATGTATAGTTATTTAGAAAGGAATAAGTTGATTAGGGAATGGTCAACACATTTTTGTGAAGGTTAGGTTGTGCCTCACAAATATTATTGAGTTCTTTGAGAAGGTGACCAAACAGGTAGGTGAA
>NW_025119672.1:0-1043 GCF_004010195.1 Chiloscyllium plagiosum
TCAGCTGTTTAAGGACGTCATGGATAGCTTCGGTACGCAGCAGTTTAAATCTAGTGCATCGCATCCCGAATCCCAGGGGGCCTTGGAAATTTGGCATCAGAAGCTGAAGACAATATTAACAGCGTGCTGTCAGAATTACCCAAATGATTGGAATAAAGGCGTCTCATTATATTGTTTGCCATTGGAGATGCCCCAAATAAATCTGCTCACTTTACATCCTTTGAGTTAATATTCATATATGAAGTGAGAGACCATTTGAAATTAATTAAATTTAAATTGACAGGACCGAAGTCGGAGATCTCACACATGGATGATGTATCTGAGGTAAGGGAGAAATTAGATGGAGTAGGTGAGTTACCTAAACAACACCTGAAGAGGGCACAACATGGAATGAAGCAGGTGGCAGATAAAAACACTGAAACTTTGACGATTTCCCGTGGGGATGACATATTAGTATTGCCAGCACTGGTAGGAAATCCCTTCAAAGCCAGGTTTAGTGGCCCCTTTCAAATTAAAAAAATGTTGAGTCAGTTAAACTATCTGGTAAAGGTACTGGATATGACAAAAAATGCTAGAGAATGCCATGTGAATGAATAATGCTCCAGATACATTGAAGACTCCGGAACAGAGTTGTGGCCAGATGAATAAATTGTGCAGTTTATCTGTATGATGTAGTGATCTTTAGCAAGTGATTCAAAGCTCACATGTTACAGTTGGCAGAGCATGTTGAATGATTACAAGAAGCAAACTTGGTAATAAACTTAAAGAAAACAGAATTCGCGAAGGCAGAGGTGAAGTTCTTGGGACATTACATTGGACATGGAAGGTTGACCCCACGGAACACAAAGCTTTGAGGAATTTCCACGACCATCCTCGAAGAAAGAGGTGCTTCGATTTTTGGAACTGAGTGGATTCTATCGGAAGTTTGTTTCAAACTTCAGCAGCGTATTTTTAACCACTGATGGATTTATTAAAGAAGACACAGAATTGTGGTGGACAGAACAATGGCAGAGGCATTTGAGAATTTTAAAGCCGGATTAATC
>NW_025119673.1:0-1043 GCF_004010195.1 Chiloscyllium plagiosum
GAGTGCAGAGTGTCTTAGGTCTGTGAGTATGTGTGTGTGAGTGTGTGCGTGTATGAGTATGTGAGTGTGTGTGTATGAGTGTGTGTGTGTGTGAATGTGTGAGTCTGGGAGTGTGGGAGTGTGTGGAGTGTGTATTGTACATTCACTTTCCTCACCAAATCATGAATACTGATTATGAATATCTCTGGTATCAGCACTGGTGCCTGGACACTCCAGTAGTTATATGTTGCCATCCTGAAAATGCACCCATTATCCCTACTCTCTGTTTTCTATGAGATAACCAGTCGTCTCCGCGATAACATACTACCCCTAACACCATGGGTTCTTCTCTTGTTACTGAGCTTAATGTGTGACATTTTATCAAACACCTTCTGAAAATCCAAGTGTACTTCATCCACTGCTCCACCTTTAACTATGTCACTTGTTATCTTCTCAAAACATTCTATTAAATTTGTCAAGCTATATTTTCCTTTCATAAAGCCATGTTGATTCTGTTTGATAGTATTATATATTTATAAATGCTCTCTTATTGTATCATTTATAATAGACTTTAGCATTTTCCCCAATAAAAAAATTATGTTGGGAGTAAAAACTGAAAGAACTGCAGATGCTGTAAAATCAGAAACAGAAATACAAATTGCTGGGAAATGGGAAAAAATTCTGGCTGTAAGAGCTGCTCCTTTTTTGAGGTGTTGGAGGTGATTTCCTCGAAATCCAGGAGCAGCAATTACTGTTTTATATGTTGTTGCATTGTTTTGGAACTTTGGGGAAATAAGTCAAAGTTTGGGAGAAGATTTGTAGCTCGGGTGCTCGTTGTTGTGGTTCTGTTCGCCGAGCTGGAAGTTTTTGTTGCAAACGTTTCGTCCCCTGGCTAGGGGACATCCTCAGTGCTTGGGAGCCTCCTGTGAAGCGCTTCTGTGGTGTTTCCTCCGGTGTTTATAGTGGTCTGTCCCTGCCGCTTCCAGTTGTCAGTTTCAGCTGTCCGCTGTAGTGGTTGGTATATTGGGTCCAGGACCTTTAACATTATGGCAGTCCCAGTCGAT
>NW_025119674.1:0-1043 GCF_004010195.1 Chiloscyllium plagiosum
TCCCCTCTTCCTCACTAAATACTCAACAAAACTATTCATTCACTCTCTCCCCAATCTCTTCCCCCTCCACACCCAACTTCCCACTACTATCCTTCACTCCACCTATTCCTACCCTACTCATTCTTTTATTCCTCACATTGGGAGTAGTATGGTTGAGTGGAGGTATTGGTAGGGTAGTGATTGTTTTATTGGTAAGATAGGTATAGAAAGGGTTAGGGTTTTGGGTAATGGTAGGAAGTAAGGAGGTTTGATGTGGGGTGGTTGGTGGTGTTAGGTGTGTGTTGAGGTGGTTGGTGGGTAGGGTATAAGTGTGAATGGGGGGAATTGAAGGTTGAGGTGTGATGTTGAGATAGGGGGGGGTGTTGGATTTAAGAAGGGATTGGAATTGGTTATTAAAGGAGGGGTGGGTGGGAGGAGGGTTTGGTGGGTGGGTGAGAGGTAGATAATTATGAAGGAGAGTGAATAGTTGGTGGTTGAAGAAGGTGGAGATATGATTTAGAGTGTTGGCACCTACATAATTATCAACCACACTCAATACTTCCCCCTTCAACAACTTCCACATATCATTTACACTCTTCCCTTCCACTCTACTTTTCCAACCCACACATCCTAACTCATCCCTCACCCCATCATAATTTCCCTCACCCCACCTATAACTCTTCCCCTCTACTACACACTTATCCCTCTCCATCACCACACTAAAAATCACCCAATTATCCTCACTATCCCCAAACTCCTCACCTACCTCTAATTCTAACACCTCCCCTCCTTCCTTACCCACAACCAAATCCACTATCCCCTCACCTCTTCTTCCCCTCTCTACATATTCTCTCACCAAACTCTCCTCCACACATTCAACAAACACTCACCCATCTAACCAACTTCACCTATACCTTTCCCAATCAATATCACCAAACTTAAACTCCCCCATAACAACCACCCTATTACTTTCACTCTTCTCTTCAATCATTTGTTGAATGATTGTAGGAGTATTAGGAGGGGTGTAAAAGAGTGGTAAGAGGGTGAGGTGAGGTTTGGTATTG
>NW_025119675.1:0-1043 GCF_004010195.1 Chiloscyllium plagiosum
AGATGGTGGGAAGGAAGATGGACATTAGGTCTCATCGAGAGGACAGATGTGAGTCCGGGGGTTAGATCTGGGATCTGGGTTGGCCAGGGGAGATTTGTAAACCAGTGAATCCAATGATCATGCTGTGTTTTTGCTGGCTTCCAAGGCAGAAGATGAGGTGTTACTGGTAACATCCTGGTAAATATCTTCTCAACCATCTCCAGCTTAATAATCTCCTTCCAATAACAGAACTGCACACAATACTTCAGAAGAGGCATTATCAATATCCTGCACAATCTCAGCATGACTTCCTAACTTCGAACCTCAAAGGTCTGAGCAATTAAGTAACCTTAAACACCCTACGCCACCAACTTCAAAGAATTATACCTGCGCCCCTGGGTCCCTCTTTTCTATATATCTACCAAAGCCCAGCATTAATTGTATAAGCTTGTTTGTGTTTTCAAAATGCAATGCCTCACATGTATCCATGTTAAACCTAATCTGCCACATCTCAGCCCAGTGAGTGATATTACTGCCCCTTCACAGTCCCCCTTCGGATTAATCGACAATCCCCTCTCCATAAGGCCTACAAACACCAGCCTTGAGTTTCCCAAAGACCCAGAGCTTGGTTTGCCTTGCACAGGCAGAGGGCGGAGTCAGTAAGCAAAGCTGGAAAGGTAACAGTTGCCTTGTATCAACGAATGATTGTAGGAAGAGTGAAGCCACATGATAGAGATTTGAAATAGTGACCGGTGTTTTGGGCCCAGAATTGTGCTCCTTTCTCCTCTCTGGTGTTCAGTATTGATATCTACTCGAGATCATTCATAGTGCAGAGTGTGTTTGCAGGATTTCTTCCCCCTAAAATAGCAGACTACTGGTAATAGCCATTTAAACCAGAAATCATAGCCAAGCAATTGAAGATGTTCATTGGTTATCTCAATGGCATAGCGAATGCACTCAATATCCTTTAGTTGAGGCTAATAACTTGTACTTTTTTTTTTTCAATTAGAAATGTCCCCTGTATAATTTGTTAATGGTAACCAGAATTTAATAAATCCACACAC
>NW_025119676.1:0-1043 GCF_004010195.1 Chiloscyllium plagiosum
AAATTAGTTTTTAAACTCCTCCAGCAGAATAATTTCTGTTAGAACCTCAAATATCTTACCTATTTTAAATCACACAGCCATGTTTACTTCCTTGTCTTTCGCAACCGCGGTCAATATGCTTCTGGCAATAACTCATAGGCACTTGAAACGCCTGTTTAACCTCTTCATAACCGCTTGCCACCTCTTCTGACAGCGTAGAAAATACCTCACTCGCTCTGACTGCCAGTTTATTTTTAACTAGCGTTACCCATAAATCATCAGACCATTCCATCTGTCGAGCCAATTTATCAAATGAAATTAAAAAACTTAATTACCTTTCTCATCAAAATATGGCAGAGTTTTAATATGTTTAATGACATCGCTACGTTCTTCTGTCATCTCCATCCTTTTAACCTGACTTTGCAGACTAAGTCACAACTTCTCAAGTTCAAATTCTCTATCCCTTTGCTCAGCTGAGAACGTTCTTTCTGTTTCTTGTTTCCTCTCTCTCTCCCTTACTTCTCTCTCTCTTTGCTCAGCCAAGAACCTTCACTCTCCCGTTTCCTCTCTCTCCCTCTCTTCTGTCTCTTTCTCTCACTTTCCCATTCCCCCTCCATCTTTCTTTCCGCGCTCTCTATTTGTTTGTCTTCTTACGTCATTTAACTCAATTGTAATTTACGTTTTTCTCTCTGTACTGCAGTTGTCAGTTTCTCTGACAAACCTTAGTGTTCAATAACTGTCTTCCAGTTTCACATTTAATTTTGTGCTTGGTTAAAACCAAATCCATCTTATTGGTTAATTCTTAAAGTAGGGCCTTTTTCTTACGTTCGAAACATTTTGGCAAAATTGGAATCGTCTTGAAATCCCAGACCTTCTTTGCATTTTTTTGATTAGATTAGATTCCCTGCAGCATGCAAACAGACACTTCGGCCCAACAAGTCCACACTAACCCTCGAAAGACAAACCCACTCAGAACAATTCCCGCACCCTATATGTATCCCTGACTAATGTACCCAAAACTCTGGATAACTTAGTATGGCCAATTCACCTTATCTGCAAATCTT
>NW_025119677.1:0-1043 GCF_004010195.1 Chiloscyllium plagiosum
CCGGAGATGTTCCCTAAAGTGCTCTGCTAGGAGACATCCAGACTCCCCAATGTAGAGGAGACCTAATGTCGAACGCTCCTTTAGGGTCTTGGATGGAGGTGAGGGAGAAGGTGTGGGCGCAAGTTTTGCAATTCCTGCAGTGGCAGGGGAAGGTGCCAGGATGGGAGGGTGGGTTGTAGCGGGGCGTGGACCTCACCAGGTAGTCACAGAGGGAACGGTCTTTACGGAAGGCGGAAAGGGGTGGGGAGGGAAATGTATCCCTGGTGGTGGGGTCTGTTGGGAGGTGGCTGAAATGTCGGCGGATAATTTGGTTTATACGAAGGTTGCTAGGGTGGCAGGTGAGCACCAGGGGCGTTCTGTCCGTGTTACGGGTGGAGGGGTGAGGTCTGAGGGCGGACGTGCGGGATGTGGATGAGATGCCTTGGAGGGCATCTTTAACCACGTGGGAATGGAAATTGCGGCCTCTAATGAAGGAGGCCATCTGGTGTGTTCTGTGGTGGAACCGGAACTCCTGGAAGAAGATTCGGAGGAGGCGGAGGACTTGGGAATACCGGATGATATTTTTGCAGGAAGTAGGGTGGGAAGAGGTGTAATCCAGTTAGCTGTAGGAGTCAGTGCGTTTGTAAAAAATGTCGGTGTCAAGTCGGTCGTCATTGATGGAGATGGAGAGGTCCACGAAGGGAAGGGAGGTGTCAGAGATGGTCCAGGTAAATTTAAGGTTAGGGTGGAATGTGTTGGTGAAGTTGATGAATTGCTCAAATTCCTCACGGGAGCAAGAGGTGGCACCAATGCAGTCATCAATGTAGCGGAGGTAGAGGTGCATATATATATTACATTGACTCTGAGCATACAAATGTTCACAACAAGTTTCGATTTCAGTCATTTTACTCCTGCCACAGAATGCCTTTGTCTTTCTTCATTCAAGTCTCCACAACGTGTCAAAACTTAGGTTTTCTCACCCTGTCACCTGTGTGATTTCAAATTGAATGACATCAATAATAAGCTCAATTGAAACAGACTGGCATTCTTCTCTCTCAACTTCT
>NW_025119678.1:0-1043 GCF_004010195.1 Chiloscyllium plagiosum
TTCAGGAATTGTTTTCACTGATAGAATTCTGCATATCGGGAAATTCACAAAAAGGAGGAGAATAGAAAATTGAAAGATTTATGCAAGTTAGGAAACATGATATCATTGGCTAAAATAGAACAAAGAGCAACAGCAATAGGCCTATCGGCCCTACAAGCCTGTGTTGACACATATTGTCCGTCACCAATGAACTGCCTTTACTTAGGGGACCCATGACCTTCAACCTCCGTTCCTATTCTTGTTTTCGACCAGGTCCGTCTTGAATACTGCCATTGTGTCTGCTTCCTCCAACTCTTTCGGAATACGCTCTCGGCACTCATCACTTTTTGTGAAATACTTGCCTCTTTTAACATGCACGTCCGCTACACATGTTTCCCCTAGTAACTGACCCCTCCACCCTGGGAAAAAAGTCTCCTACTCACCATTGGATCCATGCCATTTATGTCCTATTATCTGATAGGTCACCCCAAAAAGCAAACTCAGTCTCCGTGATAATGAACATAACACATAGAAAATTACAGCACAGCCCTCGTTGCACAGACCTGTGGAACAAAAGTAAAGCACATCTACCCTACACAATAACAAATTTATCCGTAAGTTTTCCAAATGAACATATAAATGACCTTAACGCTGGCTGGTCAGCTGTTGTTGTAAACAATGCGTTCCACACCTTTTCTACTCTCTCAGGAAAGAAACTATCTCTCACACTTGTCCTATATCTAAGATACATCCCCACAAATTAAAGTTGTCCCGTCGTGCTAGCCATTTGAGGAATAAAGGCTGTCAGTCTCCACCCTGTCTACCTCTCTAATTATACCTTATGTCTCAATTAAGTCACCTCTCAATCTTCTTCTCTCTGACCAAAACAGCCTCAAGTGCCTCAACCTTTCCACATAAGACCTTCCATCCATACCAGGCAACACTCACGGAAATCTCGTATGAAGCCTCTCCAAAGCTTAAACACGTTTCCTCCAATTCGGTGAGCAGAACTGTATGCAATATTCGAAATTTGGCCACACCAGAGTTTTGAACAGCTGCAATAT
>NW_025119679.1:0-1043 GCF_004010195.1 Chiloscyllium plagiosum
CAGAAACACTTGCAGCTGCCTGTTTGTGACAGGGAGGGGAATCTGTGCGATGACAGCCAATTGCTCCGTGGACAGTGCTCTGAGGCCATAGGAAAGATCGCACTCCAGATATTAGACACTGATCCCTTTGAGAGAGTCTGCACACTCCCACACCACAGTTATTTCTCCAAGTAGCAAACCCACCAGGTCTGGTTTTTTTTTTGTTTGCTTTGAACAAGGCACTTAAACACGCTGCAGCTTTGTTGTTGGCCCACAGAAATGGCAGTGGTTGGAATGGAAGCGACGCCCCCTTAGAGACTGGAACCTGGTTCCAGCGCCTGAGACCGCTCGGCCACGGTAACACGCGAAAGCGTGTTTTCTACTTTCATACATTTTCAATTGTGCTCCGTGATCCCTGTCCTGCCCGCATCGCAGCTGGGATATGCCCGACTACAAGATCAATTTCGCAACAGATAAAAGTAGCCCATCAATCCACACAAAAATCAATGGAAAGTTGAATCTATCTTCTGAGACTCTTTTCAGCTGCAAATGTGTATGCGAGTGTGAGAATGTATGTTCCGTCATGACTTGATAAAATAACGATGACATTACTGGAATGTCGATTCTTGCTTTAGTAAATGATTTCGCCATTGGTCGAAACAGATCAACTTTCACGTTTACACAGAACATGAAACACACCGTACTACAGGGAAAATACACAAAGCTGAGCAGGCTGTGTTCCACATCATACCATGCAGCATAGATTCAGTCACTGTGTCTGTTTTGCAGAATTAGCGTCACAAAGAATGTTCTCTGAAAAGCCGCGGTAGCAGTACAATCCGAGAAGACAGATCACAATATCAGCATGCTCATACCTCGGTGCCAGTACGAGTTGGCACTTTTCTTGTCTGTTACATTAACCATGCAACTTTCTGCAGAGATGGCTCCACCTGGACATGAGCGACATGGCTGCCAACTGAGTTGGAAACCTGTGTGGGAATCGATGGGAAGCGACTCAGTAAATTTTACACAATTTATGCTTATTAGAGATGCAGTTTCTGTTC
>NW_025119680.1:0-1043 GCF_004010195.1 Chiloscyllium plagiosum
ACAGCAGGGAACACCGCAGACAGCAAGGAACGTCACAGACAGCAGGGAACGTCGCAGACTGCAGCAAACATCACAGACAGTAGGGAACACCGCAGACAGCAGGGAACACCGCAGACAGCAGGGAACACCGCAGACAGCAGGGAACGACACAGACAGCAGGGAACGTCGCAGACAGCAGGGAACGCCACAGACAGCAGGGAACACCGCAGGCAGCAGGGAACACCGCAGACAGCAGGGAACGACACAGACAGCAGGGAACGACACAGACAGCAGGGATCACCGCAGATAGCAGGGAACACCGCAGACAGCAGGGAACGACACAGACAGCAGGGAACGTCACAGACCGCAGGGAACATCACAGACAGCAGGGAACGTCACAGACAGCAGGGAACGTCACAGACAGCAGAGAACGTCACAGACAGCAGGGAACATCACAGACAGCAGGGAACACCGCAGACAGCAGGGAACATCACAGACCGCAGGGAACGTCACAGATCGCAGGGAACACCACAGACAGCAGGGAACATCGCAGACAGCAGGGAACGACACAGACAGCAGGGAACGTCACAGACAGCAGGAAATGTCACAGACAGCAGGGAACATCGCAGACAGTAGGGAACACCGCAGACAGCAGGGAACGTCACAGACAGCAGGGAACGTCGCGCGCAGCAGGGAACGTCGCAGACAGCAGGGAACGTCGCAGACAGCAGGGAACATCACAGACAGCAGGAAATGTCACAGACAGCAGGGAACATCGCAGACAGCAGGGAACGTCACAGACAGCAGGGAACGTCACAGACAGCAGGGAACACCGCAGAAAGCAGGGAACGTCACAGACAGCAGGGAACACCGCAGACAGCAGGGAACGTCACAGACAGCAGGAAACACCACAGACAGCAGGGAACACCGCAGACAGCAGGGAACATCACAGACCGCAGGGAACGTCACAGACAGCAGGGAACAAGGCGGACAGCAGGGAACGTCACAGACAGCAGGGAACATCGCAGACAGAAAGGAACATCGCAGACAGCAGGGAACATCAC
>NW_025119681.1:0-1043 GCF_004010195.1 Chiloscyllium plagiosum
TCCCTCCCTACAATATCTAACCTGACAATATCTCTTCCTACAATATCCCTCCCTACAATATCGAACCTGGAAATATCTCCCCATATTATCCCTCACTACAATATCTAACCTGGCAATATCTCCTCCGATAATATCCCTCCCTACAATATCTAACTTGACAATATCTCCCTATAATATCCCTCCCTACAATATCTAACCTGATAATATCTATTCCTACAATATCCCTCCCAACAATATCTAACATGACAATATATCCCTATATTATCCCTCACTACAATATCTAACCTGACAATATCTCCCCTAATAATACCACTCCCTACAATATCTAACTTGACAATATCTCCCAATATTATATCAATCCCTAAAATATCTAACCTGACAATATCTCCCTATAATATCCATCCCTACAATATCTAACCTGATAATATCTCTTCCTACAATATCCCTCCCTACAATATCTAACCTGACAATATCTCCACTCATAATATCCTTCCCTACAATATCTAACTTGACAATATCTCCCTATATTATATCCCTCCCTAAAATATCTAACCTGACAATATCTGCCCTCATAATAACTCTCCCTACAAAATCTAACCTGACAATATCTAACCGGACAATATCTCCCTATAATATCCCTCCCTACAATATCTAACCTGAGAATATCGCACCTTATACTATCCCATCCTACAATATCTAACCTGACAATATCTCCCCTTATAATATCCCTGCTGACAATATCTAAACGGACAATATCTCTCCTTATAATATCCCTCCCTGCAATATCTAATTTGACAATATCTCGCCATAGAATATCACTCCCTGCAATAACTAACCTGACACTATCTCCCCCTATAATATCCCTCCCTACAATATCTAACCTGACAATATCACCACCTATAATATCCCTCCCTACAATATCTATCCTGATAATATCTCTTCCTACAGTATCCCTCCCTACAATATCTAACCTGATAATATTTACCCTTATAATATCCCTCCCTACAATATCTAACTTGATATTATCTCCCTATAATATCCCT
>NW_025119682.1:0-1043 GCF_004010195.1 Chiloscyllium plagiosum
TCTCAGATACTGTGTTCCAGATCCTAACCCCTGAAGTAATCCGGCCTATCCCACACTCTCAGACACTGTGTTCCAGACCCTAAACCCTGGATTACGCCGGCCGAACCCACACTCTCAGGAACTGTGTTCCAGACCATAACCCCTGGATTAATCCAGCCTACCGCACGCTCTCAGGCACTTTGTTCCAGACCCTAACCCCTGGATTAATCCGGCCTACCACATGCTCTCAGGCACTTTGTTCCAGACCCTAACCCCTGGATTGACACGGCCTACGCCACACTCTCAGGCACTTTGCTACAGACCCTCACCCCTGGATTAACCTGGCCTCCCCCACACTCTCAGGCACTGTGTTCCAGAGCTAACCCTGGATTGACTCAGCCTATCCCACATTCTCAGGCACTGTGTTCCAGACCCTAACCCCTGGATTAATCCAGCCTATCCCACGCTCTCAGGCACTGTGTTCCAGACCCTAACACCCGGAGTAATCCAGCCTATCCCACAGATTTAGGCACTGTGTTCCAGACCCTAACCCTTGGATTAATCCGGCCTACACCACATTTTCAGACACTGCATTCCAGACCCGAACACCTGGATTAATCCAGCCTACACCACACTCTCAGACACTGTGTTCCAGACCTTAACCCCTGGAGTAATCTGGCCTATTCCACACTCTCAGACAGTGTTCCAGATCCTAACCCCCGTATTAAACTGGCCTATCCCACACTCTCAGACACTGTGTTCCAGACGCTAACCCCTGAATTAATCCGGCCTATCCGGTTTAGCCCACACTCACAGACACTGTGTACCAGACCCTAACCCCTGGTTTGACCTGGCCTACCCCACACTCTCAGGCACTGTCTTCCAGACCCTAGCCCCTGGTGTAATCCGGCCTATCCCACACTCCCAGGCACTGTGTTCCAGACCCCAAAGCCTGGATTGACTCAGCCTCCCCCAGATACTGTGTTCGAGATTCGAACCCCTGGATTAATCTGGCCTATCCCACACTCTCAGACACTGTGTTCCAGACCCTAAACCGTGCATTA
>NW_025119683.1:0-1043 GCF_004010195.1 Chiloscyllium plagiosum
CCGTGGTGGCTCCTACTAAGTGCAAGTCACCGGTGCGGCATGGATCCCTGCATTAATCTTAATTATCGAATTTATAGTCGCCGTTGTTACTGAACGGCTATGGGTCGCATGTAAAGATCCACTTCGTCCTATCAGTTAAGATAACTGTCAGCTGCTACATCCCAGACGCTCCTGCCCTTATGAATAGTCCTACCAGGGCGCTTGTCAACAGTGTTAACTTGGGGCAGCCCCACATTTGCTTAAGTCTTCTCATAAATACTAAATTGGTTTTGGTGTTGTGCGATGTCTCCTCAGTCCCAGCTGCAAGTTTGTAATGGCTGTCGTGTATCCACGTGGCTGTTTCGGCGATCTTTACTGCTATCTGTGCTGTAAGGCGTACTTGAAACGGTCCCAGCCACCTCTTTGCCTTCCTGTTTTCCCTCCTGAAGTCTTTCGCCACTATTCATGCTCCAGATTATAGATCATGCATCTTCCCTTCTGCTGACTGGGGTAGTGCTGTCTTCACTTGATTCTGTATTTGGGACAGAAGTGTAGAGAGTTTCATGCAGTAACACAACATCTCATCCTCACAGTGGCCTGTTTAGATCTCATACACATTAGCACAATTGGAAGTGCCTTTGTCCATGCCATCCCTAGTTCCTCACAGCATTTTGTCAATTTATTTTTAAGGTAGCATTTTCTCTTTCCGCTGCCCTACCGCTCGTTTGGTGATAGGCACAGTGTTATCTCATGTTTATTCCCAAATACTCACTGATCTGCTGTAGGGCATTATGGACAAACGGTGTCCCACTGTCACTACTAAGCCTAGAGTGTAGGTTTGCTCGCTGAGTTGTATGTTTGATATCCAGACGTTTCATTACCTGGCTAATGGAGGTTAGGGGGCTAGTGTAGGTTAGGTGGGCTTGGATCGGTGCAACATCGAGAGGCAAAGGGCCTGTACTGCGCTGTATTATTCTATGATCTTTGTTCTAGGTAACATCATCAGTGACGAACTCCAAGTGAAGAGAAACCGTTTTCTCCTGCTTTCTAGTTATATGTTTGTC
>NW_025119684.1:0-1043 GCF_004010195.1 Chiloscyllium plagiosum
AGCTCAGTTCTTTTACAATTTATAGAAGTTCACATAGGACAAGCTGCTTAAGCTTTCCTCACAATCAGCTCATTCTACACTTAGTCCTGCTCAGTTGCAGGTGTTATGAGGTTTCTTTCCAATTAACGTTAACCAATTAGAGAGTGTGCACGTAACGTGTAACCATTCTGGCCGCCCAGACTCCCTGTCCTGGTGAAATTCACTCCTTGCGTGTCTGCACGCATCTTTACAAATATTTTAGAATCAGCTTCTGAATAATTTTTCCTGAGATAAAGTAATCATTTTCGAATTCAATAGCTGTAGAAAGAAAAAGAATGCGAGCTCCAAACTTGTCTTTATCATTCATCGCTGGTTTTCAAGTTCTATACTCTAGATATAGATCCATCCGAATGAGGGAATTTCCCTCCCATTTACTCTCATCAAATTCACATCGCCTAGAAACCTTGTATACGGACACAACTCAGTTTTACCTGGTGTCACTCCACATGATCTCTTCTTCTTTTCCATCATCCCATGATACCCCGCTTCGTCTTTTCAAATGGCATTATCCCCCACTACATCGTTGGCTTCCTTTCCATTTTTCTGTTTCCTAGTAAATGCTGTCCATTCTTCCTGACGTCTTTTCATTCCAGTCATCGCCATCCATGTCTTTTATCATCTCTTTATGTCCCAGTATAGTCCATGTTGAGAAAGGATGCTGGGGCCAAAACAACACATGAAAACCCGCTCTAATGCTGTATACTACAATTACCAATGTAGGGAAAATGGGAGCTAGTTCAGTCAAAAGTGAATCCGTTGGTTGTTGCACAATGGATCAATCACTGATTGGGTCGTGACTGTTTTTCCTCACTTTTCTCGCCTGTCTGAACATGTGCTAAAGCAACACAATAAGAGAACATGGAATGCTTACAGTTCAGAAATTGCCTACTCGATGCAAGAAATGCACACCAATCCTCCTGGGATTAACCCTCACAGAACAATTCCTTACCCTTTTTCTCTTCATTTGCTCATGAATAAGGCAACTTACTGACAGTCGACCCAGT
>NW_025119685.1:0-1043 GCF_004010195.1 Chiloscyllium plagiosum
AGAGAGACATAAACAGAGAGAAAAAGTGAAGGGAGAGCAAAAGAACGAGCGATAGATGAAAGGGTTTGAGACTCGGGTGAAGCTGCATAAATCAGAAGACAGCAAAAGGGGCGGTCGAAAGGAATAGACAGAAAATGAAATTTTTTTGGACATTCCCACGGAATGCAAGCACTGCGTCGGGGTATCATACCTTGTAAGTAATCTCCTGATATCGGCTGTCATCGCAAACCATTTTTCTCCAGTAACATCACAGAGATGAGTTCCTGACAGTTGAATTGAATCCAAACGGCCTATAAATTGGTTCTAGGGCAAAATTGGATTAATTTAAATAGACTGGGCCAAAGAAGCAGCAATTGATAACGCCAAACCCTTTGCCTCACCCCACCCCTCCCAACACCTGTCCCACCACAACCTTATGTGAGAGGCTGAGCCAGAGCAGCTCAGTGGAAGGACCTTTCTGAAAGAGAGGAAACAATTATCTCAACTGTGAATCAAATAATGATTGCTAAGGTTTGCACTTCACTTCCATGTATTTTTAAAACATTTGTTTCAATTTATACAGCTTATGAGTGCATTTAACTATCTTATCTCTTTGTACTTTTCTTATTTGAGTACACAAAGAAAGTAATTTTGTCCATTTTTGTTGCTTTGAATAAACACATTTCATGAATACTGTCTCCTTCATTCCTCATTTTAGATATATTATTGAATTGGCTCTTCACATGAGTTATAAATTGTAATGCTCCAATAGTGCTGACTGGGGAATAGTTTTGCCACTCCGGCCACTTTCATCTGTCATGTTCCAACAAATCTCTGTATTTTCAGTTTATTCCCCAAAGGCATAATCACACGAAAGTTAGAAATCAGTAAGTGATACTTTGTCACAGTTCATTGAGGTCGATAACCTCAACAGTATGGACCTCGTCTGTCCGTGCGAGTTTTGCGAAGTTTTGTAGCTCAGGTTGAGGTTTTGGATGTAGGTTTGCTAAGTGAGCTGAAAGGTTCATTTGCAGACGTTTCGTTACCTTACTAGGTAGCATCTT
>NW_025119686.1:0-1043 GCF_004010195.1 Chiloscyllium plagiosum
ATTCATGATGTGCAGGTTAACTATAGAATTGCATCATTACAGGGATAGGGTACGGGTGTGGCTGGTGGGACACTCTTTGGAGGGTCAGTGTGACGTTGATGGGCTACATGTCCTGTTTTCACACTGCAAGCGTTCTATTATCTCTATTAAGGTCTTTGTCTGTGGAAACACTTCACAAGACCCTACATATAAGTCTTGTCCTGCTTTACCTTACAGAATGCTACAGCTTACTTCTGTGAGGCAGATAGCTTGTTGAAGCGTCGCTGTATTAGAGTGGCAAAGGTTTGCACTACTTCCCATACTGGGTAGGTAGTCTGAAATACTGAGCAATACACTAGCATTAACTGTGCAACTCTCTGTGCTGGGCTGTTACCCTTGTCCCAGTTTGCAGTGTTTGGGATGGTTCTGTGAAACAGATCCAGAATTTGATGCAATGAACAATTTCAACTGGTTTTGTAATGCCTTGATTCAATGTCCTCTTTCCTGTGATTTGCACCTTCCAAGGCTATTCACTTCCAGTACGTCTCACTCCCCTGTATTGCCCCCCAGCCCGATGTTTCCACGTATGTCCTCAGTTCATGAATTGCCTGTTTCTATCTTAATGTGAATCTTTCTGTCCCTCTCTATCTTTCCATGGACTTGGTTTCTTAGCTCCCAGTCTATCGAGTGCTGCCAGTGAGAAGCTCAGGAAAAAATGAAATGGTGTGCGTCGAGCTGTTGTTCACTTCCATATGGTGCTCGAAGTTGCACAGGGGTTTCCAGTAGCTTTGATGCATGACTTTGAAACGTGGACTGTGCCTGTCCACTGATGGACTATGTTTGTGCCTGTCAGTTGATCGTGCTGTTGGTAAAACAAGGAAGCCCCTTGAGTATTGTTGTGAAGTATTGGCATTAGCATGTTGCTGAGAGGTTTCTAACTGACTCTATATATTGACGAATTGGTGGAGGTGCTAGGGATGCTTTGCTGCAGGTTGTGCTGTGAACTGCCTCAGGCATTCAGGGAGATCTGCGGATTTCGTGGCCCAACTCTGGATGGAGCATGG
>NW_025119687.1:0-1043 GCF_004010195.1 Chiloscyllium plagiosum
TCCAAAAATGTTCCGCCTTTATAATAGACTGTAAGTAGATAACTCAAGATCAGCGCTGTGGGAAGTCTCACCATAAACATTGTGGCTGACGTGGATTCATACAGAGGACCAGCATTTCAGAAAGGTCAAATCATTCTCAGTTTAACAGATGAGTTCATCTTAACTTCAGGAACTGAAGTTGAGTGAGATGAAGTAACACATTGAGTGGATAAGAAAAGGAATTACACCTGAAATTCTAAGTTCCTAATCAGGTCAGAAAAAAATGCTACAAAGTATTCAAACATACAGGCCATTTAAAGTGACAGATATGGCCATTAAAAGTAACCTGGCTCTTCCAACTGCACACAAACAATTTAAGCCACATTAAGTTGCATAAGATCTGAGAATATTTTGGTCAATTTTGGGAACCTCAACACATTACAAATTCAGACTGAAAAGTGCAACCTTTAAGGCTTTCTTCATCTGAAAATTATGGAGTGACCTGTGGAAGATAAGATTCTGGAGAGTTTTAAGAAGATGATTAATAATCATGTAGTGTATTATCAACCAATGGAAAGACAGAAATGATACACAAGAATTCAAAAAAATTTGTGACTGGAAGAGACACCATATATTATGTAAATAGAAACAGAACATATAGAGTCCCAGAGTGGGCAAAGTTATGGGAGATGATGACGAAGATGACGATGATGACGAAGATGACGATAAAAAAAAATTAATTATGGAAGAGTACAAACAATGGAGGATAAAGTGGTTTGGACTTTTAGGGAAGGGGCAAAATGATAAACAGAATTCAATGCAGTCATCAGAATATTTAACAATTTATCAAGATATTCCATACAACAGTCTTTTGGTAAAGGGTCCTCGGTAAAGGGGAAGACTCAGGATTATTTCTAAAAATGATGACCTGCAACATGTGCAACCTGAAAAAAGTGGAGTTGTATTTTGACATATTGTGTGGGAAATAATGATAATCCTCTAAGTATGTTAAAACATGGTACTTACAGATTGAGGACAAAGATCTGAAGATAATACTTCCTCCT
>NW_025119688.1:0-1043 GCF_004010195.1 Chiloscyllium plagiosum
GTTATGAGGACATTTCAGCAGTATGGAGCCGAAGACTTGAACATCCAGCGCACACGTGGATAAGGACCAGATTCTGGAAAGTGTGACGAGGTCAGACAGACGTGAGATGGGTGTCCCGAACGAAATCATTCTAAGGCAAACTTTTGTGCTGAAAACTGGGTGAGGTCGCGACTCTGTGGTGCAATGGAAAGCGCGTTGAATTTCTACGCCTTTCTTAAGACTGCCATTCAAAAGTTGTGGATGCAAATCTCATCAGAGTCGAGTTTTAGTTTATGGTTTGAAAGGTGTTCAGACCAGACTCGGCTGCTCATCTGCAAAACCAATAACATTCATGCAAAAATCCAACTGTCTTGAAATGCAACATTTTCCTCTCAGCGATGAATAACTTCGATGTCTATTTATGGTAGAGATTGATAAATACGTGTTAGAGACTTAGCAACACGATGATATGGATACGCTGGAAAAAAGACATAAAAGTGCTGTGTGAGCTATGATGGTCCAGAATGGCGTGGCGGGGCAGGAGTGGTGTTAAGATTGGCCTACTTCTGTTCCTTTCTGCTTGGGTCTTTCCTGGCCCAGGTTTTTAAACAATCACAATGAGAACAATGTGAATCTAAACCAATTCATATGTTCTGTCTCACCTCCACTTCGCTACCCTCCAAGCTGGAATAGATAGCTCCTGTTTCAGCTTTAGGTCAGACAGTGGAGGATTCTCACAAGTTCTCTGACAGGCTGAACATCCCTTCACATAGGTTTCAAAGTGGACACCTGGAGCAAGCGATTACATGGATGCTGGGGATTCAGGGATAGATTTCCCTTTTGCTGCGCGAGAATTCTGGTCAAGGTAATGAACGTGAATTTCTGATATTTTCAAACTTACTCTGGATTCTTGCGACTTTACTAATTAAACTAAAATTCAATTTGCCCTTGCATAACATGATTAATTTTTCACTATTTATAAAAAAAAAACATGCGACGTGTCCTTGGATGTAGTAATGCAGCGGATTGTAGACGTTGTGTACAGTGTGGGTCATTGTGCCGTA
>NW_025119689.1:0-1043 GCF_004010195.1 Chiloscyllium plagiosum
ACTTCCCTCGCGGTGTGTGTGTGTGTGTCACTCCCTCGCTGTGTGTGTGTGTGTGTTTCACTCCATCGCTGTGTGAGCGTGTCCCTCCCTCGCTGTGTGTGAGTTTGTCCTTCCCTCGCTGTGTGTGTGTGCGCACGTGTCCCTCCCTCGCTGGGTGTGCGTGTGTGTGTTCCTCCCTCGCTGTGTGTGTGTGTGTCCCTCCCTCGCTGTGTGTGTGTGTGTGTGTGTGTGTGTCCCTCCCTCGCTGTGTGAGTGAGTGTGTGTGTGTGTGTGTGTGTGTGTGTGTGTGTCCCTCCCTCGCTGTGTGAGTGAGTGTGTGACCCTCACTCGCTGAGTTTATGTGTGTCTCTCCCTCGCTGTGTGCGTGCGTGTCCCTCCCTCGCTGTGTATGTGCGTGTCCCTCCCTCGCTGTTTTTGTGCGTGTCCCTCCCTCGCTGTGTGTTAGCATGTCCCTCCCTCGCTGTGTGTGAGTGTGTCCTTCCCTCGCTGTGTGTGTGTCTGTGTCACTCCCTCGCTGTGTGAGCGTGTCCCTCCCTCGCTGTGTGTGAGTGTGTCCCTCCTTGGCTGTGTGTGTGTGCGCACGTGTCCCTCCCTCGCTGGGTGTGCGTGTGTGTACCTCCCTCGCTGTGTGTGTGTGTCCCTCCCTCGCTGTGTGTGTGTGTGTGTGTGTGTGTGTGTGTCCCTCCCTCGCTGTGTGAGTGTTTGTGTGATCCTCCCTCGCTGATTTTGTGTGTGTCTCTCCCTCGCTGTGTGCGTGCGTGTCCCTCCCTCGCTGTGTATGTGCGTGTCGCTCCCTCGCTGTGTTTGTGCGTGTCCCTCCCTCGCTATGTGTGAGCGTGTCCCTCCCTCGCTGTGTGTGAGTTTGTCCCTCCCTCGCTGTGTGTGTGTGTGTCACTCCCTCGCTGTGTGTGTGTGTGTGTGTGTCACTCCCTCGCTGTGTGAGCGTGTCCCTCCCTCGCTGTGTGTGAGTGTGTACCTCCCTCGCTGTGTGTGTGTGTGCGCACGTGTCCCTCCCTCGCTGGGTGTGCGTGTCCCTCCCTCGC
>NW_025119690.1:0-1043 GCF_004010195.1 Chiloscyllium plagiosum
AAAAGGCTCTTTTTTCACTAATGCTGAAGCAATGTATTTTAATTTCTGGCTATTTTGTGGCTCTTCAAAAACAGACAGCTGCAGCAGACTTTTAAATTTTGGCCACTCCATGTCTCTAAAAAAGGCAGCTCCAACTCTCACTATGATCTGCCAGAACTGTGTATAAACAAAGAGTGTCACTCTACTTAGATACATGCGACAATGACTCCTATCAAATCAAATGAAACCAAATCTAATGGGAGAGAGAGCGAAATTGTCACAAGGTCAATAGACCCAGATCGAACTCTGCAGCCTGCCACATCCGGCCAAAAATCGTGATAGACGATTAAACAATTAACTGAATTATTCCCATTCTGTCAATGGATCAGCTCTGCACATCAGTGTAAAAAACAAGAAAATAGTATCTGTACCATCATAGCCAGGGGTGTTGAGTCGATGATTCAACTCACCGTCATCATGATGCCCACAGAATCATAGATCAGTCTTCAACCAATTTGATTCGCTGCATGTGACATGAAGAAACAGCTGAATACAGTAGATACGACAAAAGCAATGGGCCCTGACCCCATTCCTGCAATAGGACTGAAGGCTTGTGCTGCACAACAAGCCGTATCCCTGGGGAGGCGGTTTCCTTCCAGCTCCAACTCTGACATCTCCCTGGCAATGTGGAAAATTGCTCAGTGTCGGGGAATAATTACAATCTGACCAATTACAACCCTCTCAGTCTCATCACGATAGTCAAATTGGGAGTTCTTTTTGATAGAGCTGTCAAACAGCACAGACATAACTTGCTCAGTGTGGTTTCTGATAGGTCCCCATGTGGAGATGGTGCTGTTTTGGAAAAGTCACTGGATTACTAATCCAGACCAGGCTAATGCTCTGGCAGCTGTTGGAAGTTAAGAACAATTAATAAAATATCCAGATCTCAAATCTAGTGTCAGTAACAGTGAGCCTGAAGCCAATGTCGATTGTAAACACAAATTTGTTTTTCCAATGTACTTTCAGGAAAAGAATCTCCCGTGCTTTCCTGGTCTGGCCTAACT
>NW_025119691.1:0-1043 GCF_004010195.1 Chiloscyllium plagiosum
GAGCTGTCATTTTATTGAGGACGATGAATCGAAATAAGGGAACTAGATTTTTCCTCAAAAAGTACCATCCAAAAAGTTGTCTTGTGCCAGATTCTAGAGCACAACATTTCTTTTGTGCTCAAGCACTGTGTTTCGCGCTGTATGCAAATTGCCATTCCCCAAGGTTGGAATCTCACATGTGGTCTACTGAAATTCTGATCTCATTGGAATATTTTCTCTCATGTATTAATGCAGCAGTAGTCCCATAGCCTTGCATAGAAAAGAGCGCTGATTGACCTTCATCGACTCCTGAGTTAGCAAAGTCTTAATTTTAAAACATTCTTCCTTTTTTCTGGACTCACTCCATGATTTGCCTCCCTCCCAGTCTTTGGATTCTTTTCAAGCAAAACGCCATTTTCCCACGACACTTCGTGATCTCTGATTTGTCGAAATCTCCAGCTTTTCCCCACCTCTGCTTGATTTGAAACTTACCACCATTGAACTGCAGAAACGTTGGAATTCCGTCCAAACCTCTGACAAACACTTCCCACCGAAAATCTGATCTATTTGACTAAACTGAGTTGAGATCATGTTCGTGTGTCATATTTTGATTTGACGTGGCACTGTAGAGGATACTTGAAATTATTCATGAGGCTAAGGACAGGACATAAATCGGCATTCACTAAAGGGGACACAGAAGTGTCATTTCTCCTCTTCCCCTCATCTGGCTAAAATGCAAGAAATCCAATAATGAAAATAATGAACATTTCTGCAGTACCAGGATAACTGAATAACAATCCAAGCAACATGTGGATACATGTTTGACTGGTAAATCTCAATTTTGGTCCACCAACGAACTGGGAGTGGGTTGCAGTGTTAGACTTTTGCGGTATCCAGAAAAGGATTGTCAAATGTCGATTTTTTTTTTAGTTTCGTCAGCTGTTATACCTGATTCTCATCTCCCTCACAATACCTTTTAATTTTGCAAATTAGATTTTGACTCAGTGGTGTGGGATTTTCGAGATCACTCTAGATGTTGGCAAAATGCCTCTCAGCAGGCCTGA
>NW_025119692.1:0-1043 GCF_004010195.1 Chiloscyllium plagiosum
ACTGGTCCACGAGACATTGTATATGTACAGTTGTGGAACACAGAGCAGAAAGATCCCAGGCAGCATTCCCACACACTCATGGAAAGCCTGCTTTCCCCTTTGTTATACTGATGTTCGCTAAGACGTCACAGGCCTGGATTGATAATTGTGACACTCAATGCAACAAAACTTACAGTAGGGCTGGTGATTCACCTGGGGTGTGTCTGTACTGTGCTCCCCCTCCAGAACTGTATCTAAGTGTTGTCTTGTTAGCCGATGTTTGGAGCCCTCTCATTGCTCTCTGCTCTGTGCACTGTGGGTGATCTTACCTCACTGCAGGATTTATTGAAGATTCCAGATTTCCCTTTCCTTTGTCTCTCTGGCTGACCAACCATCTTCAATGTGGTGATGGACGAGACATCCAGTAGTTGGGAATTCTATTGAATCAGGAGCTTCCTGATTACCTGCAGGAGACAGAGAAATAGACAGGATGGGAAATTAGACTAACATAGTGAGGATTACACATGGAGACTGGCAGTAATTCCCACAGAGATCTGGAAAATCCCAGTCTCCATTCCTGGTCTGTGCTGTTGTGTCTCTGTGGAGTGGAGAATTCTGTAGGCTCAAACTCTGGAGCAGCTGTAAGAGTGAGAGACACTGACAGGCAGAAATTGGACCCACACAGTGAGGGATACCACATGGAGAGATACTGAGTGATATCACCAGAGTGCAGGAAGGTATCAGGATCAAACAATCATGAAAGAAAAACATGTTTGTCTCCATGATGCACTGGTATCAGTGTTCAGGGATGAATAGCCTGTGAGCAGGCGAAGTGATGGCCTAGTGGTGTTATTGCTAGAGCATGTATCCCAAACCTCAGCTAATGTTCGGGGGAGGAAGGTTGAATTTGAAATAAATTATTTTTAAAATAGTAATTGTCAATCCATCAATACCATTACTGATGTACAATAAATCCAAAAACTTCGCCTTTCAAGAAAGACATCGGTCCATCCTCACGTGGTCTGCACGATATCCCCACAGCAAAGTGTTTGCCTCTCAATAAC
>NW_025119693.1:0-1043 GCF_004010195.1 Chiloscyllium plagiosum
TCATCACATTGAAAAAACACTTGGATATTCACTCGAAACAGCGAAACCTCCAGAGCTATGGAGCAAAAGCTGGAAAGTGGGATGGAGCTCAATACATCTTTAACAAACCTGCTATCACCCACAGATCAGGAGAACTTTATCCGCGAACATTGGAGCAGACTTGGATCCACACACTTCATTGGGTGTCCATGTGGAAGGTTCCAGATTACATTTCAAACCTTGCTGCACACCAATGGGCTGAGGTCAAGGATGAGGCTACAAAGAGTCTCACTGCCCCAGGGTCAGCCAAGGTCACTTCTCCTAATGACTCAATGACCCCTGGAAGGTGAGAGTGCACGGACAATGGGTGAGGGTCAGGATCAGGAAGCTCCAACCTTAAAGAAAGACTTGAATTTGTGTAGCACCTGTCCCCAACTCAGTATGCCCCAATGGCTCTTTCCAGCAGTATGTGCACAGTAAGATCCCAAATACATTCTGATAATTAGCAGGGAAATAGATTTTTATTGATTTTGATTGAGGTATAAGTATTGACCAGGGCACAGGGTGGGGGGGTACTGCCTGCTCTTCCTCCAATGGTGACATGGAATGGCATCTTTCACAACTAAAGGATTCCCAGTTCATCCAAAAAAAAAGTATAGTTCCTTCAAAGTGTAGTTGCAGGTCGATAGTGTGGTGAAGATGTTGCTCGGTATGCTTTCCTTTATTGGGCAGTGCATTGAGTATTGGAGTTGGGAGCTGTTGCGGCTTAACAGCCCATTGGTTAGGGCACTTTTGGAATACTGTGTGCAATTGTGGTCTCCCTGCTATAGGAAAAATGTTGTGAATCTTAAAATGCTTCAGAAAAGATTTACAACGATGTTGCCAGGGCTGGAGGGTTTGAGCTATCTGGAGAGGCTGAATAGGCTGAGGCTACTTTCCCTGCAACTTTGGAGGCTGAGGGGTGACCATATTGTGGTTCATAAAGTCATGAGGGGCATAGACAGGGTGAATAGAGAAGATCTTTTCTCCAAAGTGGGGCAGTTGAAAACTAGAAGGCATAGTTT
>NW_025119694.1:0-1043 GCF_004010195.1 Chiloscyllium plagiosum
GGTTTGTTTCACTGAATGAAAGAGTGCAGTTTGATGTATTATACGCAGGAGATAAGTTTGTTTCATTGATTCAACACTCCACGTTTGATTCATGGATTGTAAGATGAATTGATTGTTTGAATCAATGAATGAATGAATGCAGTTTGATTCTTTGAATGAATGAGTTAAGCTGGAGCCATTGATGCAATGAAGAATGGTCTACACATTGAATTAACCCGTACAGGTTGTTTCATTGACTAACTGAGTGCAATTAGGTTCATTACATGAATGAGTTTGGTTTGTTTCATCGCATTAATGAATAACGTTTGATTCATTGTATGTACGATTGCAGTTTGTTTCAATGAATGAATGAATGCAGTTCGTTTCATTGAATGACTGCGTTAAGTTCGATACATTGAATGAATGAGGTAAGCTCTACTCATTGATTAAATAAAGGACTGCAGTTTGACTCATTGAATGAATGATTGAAATCTTATTCATTGAATGAACGAATGCAGTTGGCTTCATTATATGAATGCGATAGATTTGTTGTATTGAATCAAGGAATAACGATTGACGTTTGATGCAATATATGTACGAATGCAGTTTGATTCTTTGAATGAATGAGCTAAGCGTGAGACATTGAATTAATGAGAGAAGCTCTCCTCATTGAATAAACATGTACAGTTTGTTTGATTGAAACGACGAATGCCGTTCGTTTCATTGAATGAATGTGTTCAGCACGAGACATTGAATTCATGGATCCAGTGTGTTTCATTAAATTAAGGAATGCAGTTTAATTCCTTATATGCAGAAGATAAGTTTGATTCATTGATTCAATACGTAACGTTTGATCCATTGAATGTAAGATTGAAGTTTGATTCTTTGCATGAATGAGTTCAGTTTGAGACAATATGTAATGAATGAGACAAGCTCTAGTCTTTGAAACAACATGTGCAGTTTATTTCATTGAATGACTGAGTGCAATTAGATTCATTACATGAATGAGTTTGGCTTGTTTCATGGAATCTATGAATAACGTTTGATTATTTGAATGTACGATT
>NW_025119695.1:0-1043 GCF_004010195.1 Chiloscyllium plagiosum
AATAAGAGATTTACCCAATTCCTTGAGATATTCATTGCTGAGATATGAAGGGAAGGAGATGAACACGACCAGTGCTGGTCTCACACCCTCCACGTTTGAATTATTTTTCACTTAGTATTTCTGATTGTCCATCAGAAAAAAAACCGTAAGCTGTAAAAAGTGTAATCAAATTGACCCTATCTTCCAATGAAACGGTTCACTCGCTGGTACATGTTAGCAATTACAGTGGAAACACTCTGTTTAATGTGTATAATGACAGGAATACTGCAAGAAGACAAATTAATCTCACATTGCAGTGGGAGCACAACAAATCTGCACAAGAACATATTGTTCACTGAGGGACATCAGTCCAATTGCAAGCCTCTCTATGCCACGCTTAAGTGTGTCCCTGTCTGTGTGTATCTGTTTGCCTGAGTATGTTGATGGTGCTGCCCTCTCTGTCTCCCTGACTCATTGCATCCTTGATGGTTTTCACCCTCGACCAGCCCGACGTGCAATGGGACAGGGAGTCCAGCAGCTTTGTATCGCTTCCAACACAAGGGAGGTTGAATGCACTAATTTGCCTCCACCCTAAAACACGATATTCCTGATTAGACGACATTGAATGATCAGCGCATTTGAATTGGACAGTTTGGTGTTGAAAAACAGGAAAGCGTGTCATTTGATTCGTGGGTAGGTTTTGATAATGTCATGTGTTCACTTGTCAACATTTCTCACATTATAACAGCATATCATTGACTGTTTATGCCACTGAAATGGGGTTTGTTGTATGATTACTGACGAGTGAGACTGTGCATATAATAGTCAACCGTTTTCAGATGACTTATTCTATTTCATCTGAACACTCTAAAGGATTGGATTTTGATGAAGACTTAAGGAGGATTCCAAGCTGGTCGAACAATCCAGGAGGAAATTCTGTTTACATGGGCAATTCATTTTGCACTACGATGGGGACTCCGTCGGTTCCCAGCTCAACACTGCTTGCATTGGGATAAGGAATCTCTGTCAAGAGTGTGATGGAATATTTCCGACTTGTTTGGATA
>NW_025119696.1:0-1043 GCF_004010195.1 Chiloscyllium plagiosum
TTCAGACTTAACTCATCCTAACTTCTTGATCCCTTGAGTTGAGGCTGTTTTGTTTGATGATAGAGCAATTTGTTTTGGGGTTGTGTATATCAGGCTGTTGGATTATTTTGGGAGATATCTGTCCTGGCTGTTTTGAAGTTGTGCTTTGTTTTCTTCACAAATATTTATTTTGTGCTGCCATGTTTTTCTTCTGAGCCCTTAATCGGAATTTTGGTATCTTGTATAAATTGACCTGTGTTCATTCTGGGCACCAACCCTGTGGAAATGTGTTTCAGGGGTTTTGTTTCATTCTTACTTTCATAGAATGTAAAACAGTACAGCACAGAACAGGCCCTTCAGCCCACGATGTTGTGCCGACCATTGATCCTCATGTAAGGTAAACCTAATGTACGAACCCTCAAAGTTCTGTGATCACATGCATGTCCAGCAGTCTCTTAAATATCCCCAATGACCTCGCTTCCACAACTGCTGCTAGCAATGCATTCCATGCTCTCTCAATTCTCTGCGTAAAGAACCCGCCTCTGACATCCCCTCTATACTTTCTGCCAAACAGCTTATAAACCACTCATGTTAACAATTTCTGCCCTGGGAAAAAGACTCTGGCTAACAACTCGATCTATGCCTCTCATTACCTTGTACACATCAATTAGGTCCCCTCTCTTCCTTTTCTCCAATGAAAAAATCCCAAGCTCAAACAACCTCTCTTCAAAAGATAAGCCCTCCATTCCAGGCAGCATCCTGGTAAACCTCCTCTGAACCCTCTCCAAAGCATCCACATCTTTCCTATAATAGGGCGACCAGGAGTGGACACAGTATTCCAAGTGCGGTCTAACCAAAGATTTATAGAGCTGCAACAAGATCTCACGGCTCTTAAACTCAATCCCCCTGTTAATGAAAGCCAAAACACCATCTGCTTTCTTAACAACCCTGTTCACTTGGGTGGCAATTTTAAGGGATCTATGTACCTGCACACCAAGATCCCTCTGTTCCTCCACCCTGCCAAGAATCATGTCTTTAATCCTGTACTCAACTTTCAAGTTCAA
>NW_025119697.1:0-1043 GCF_004010195.1 Chiloscyllium plagiosum
CTTCCCACACACTGAGCAGATGAACGGCTTCTCTCCGGTGTGAACGCGTCTGTGAATTTCCAGCACTGAGGGGGAAGGGAATCCTTTCCCACAGTCCCCACATTTCCACGGTTTCCCCATTGGGAGAGTGTTCCTTGTGTCACTCTGGGTTTGAAATTACAAACAGAACGGGTACACAGTCTCTCCCCACCGTGAGGGGTGTGATTTTGATTCCCCCAAGCTGAGGAAATGGTTTGAAGCACTTTTTCACAGTCAGCACACTGAATCTCCCTCACTCCCTCACTTAGAATTCTTCCTGCCACACTGGTGTCCAAAACCTCTCAAGCAGACCAAAGCAAACATTTCGTCTCAACTTGAATGGCTGCTGATATTCAAGTCCCAATGAATCAATGAGCTCTGCCAAAAGTTGATGTATCAATTGCTTTCAAATTTCTTTCCGCATGTCTTCCTGCAAAAATAAACACACAAAATAAGTGATCACGGTCAGTACAGTTAAGTAAAGATACATTGATGGCAATTCCTGTAGATTGCCAGGTGCCTGCTGATCACATTATCCAGGTCACAGAAACCTGAAAACCTTCATGCAGCCAGATAGCCTTAAGTGTGTATGGAGGAAAACTTCATTTAGGGGACAATGACCTAGAACAAGCTGCCTACAAAGGTGCTGGATCAAGATATGAAAATAAACTGTCAAGACTGCTTGCAGAAAGAAAGCCAGGAAAGTTGCTGAATGAGTAAGGTGAGGGATAGGTCCCAGGGAAATAGTGAGGAAAGAGATTAACCCGAGATTCGTACCGTTGGGAAAGGGAGTGAATCAAACAGTCAGGGCACGAAGGAATAATGCAGAGAACAACGTAGGACTGAAGTTATACTGCATTTACATCAAAGCAAGAGACCGAACAGGGAAGGCAGATGAAATCAGGGTTCATGGTCAGAAACATGGGACTGGGACATCATAGCAATTACAGAAATGTGGCTCAGGGATGGACAGCTCAATTTTCCAAATGCCATAGGAAAGATACAGGGGGGACAAGAGAGGGGGG
>NW_025119698.1:0-1043 GCF_004010195.1 Chiloscyllium plagiosum
TTTAGAGAACAGTTGTCCTGGTGTACATTGTAGTGAACAGCTATCCCGGTGTATATTGTAGTGATCAGCTGTCCCGGTGTATGTTGCAGAGAACAGCTGTCCTGGTGTATATTGTAGTGAACAGCTGTCCCGGAGTGTGTTGTAGTGAACAGCTGTCCTTGTGTATATTGTAGTGAACAGCTGTCCCAGTGTATATTGTAGAGAACAGCTGTCCCAGCATGATTCTTAGTGAACAGCTGTCCTGGTGTATATTGTAGAGAACAGCTGTCCCGGTGTATATTGTAGGGAGCAGCTGTCCTGGTGTATATTGTAGTGAACGGCTGTCCTGGTGTATGTTGTAGAGAACAGCTGTCCTGGTGTATGTTGTAGAGAACAGCTGTCCCAGTGTATATCACAGTGAACAGCTGTCCCCGTGTATATTGTAGCGAACAGCTGTCCTGGTGTATGTTTTCGAGAACAGCTGTCCTGGTGTACATTGTAGAGAACAGCTGTCCCGGTGTATATTGTAGAGAACAGCTGTCCTGGTGTATATTTTAGAGAACAACTGTCCCCGTGTATGTTGTCGTGACCAGCTGTCCTGGCGTATATTTTATAGAACAGCTGTCCTGGTGTACATTGTAGAGAACAGCTGTCCCGGTGTATATCGCAGTGAACAGCTGTCCTGGTGTATATTGCATTGAACAGCTGTCCTGGTGTATATTTTGGAGAACAGCTGTCCTGGTGTATGGTGTAGTGAACAGCTGTCCCTGTTTATATTGTAGTGAACAGCTGTCCTGGTGTATGTTGTAGTGAACAGCTGTCCCGGTGTAGATCGTAGTGAACAGCTATCCTGGTGTATGTTGTAGTGAACAGCTGTCCCGGTGAATATTTTAAAGAACAGCTGTACCGGTGTATATCGTAGTGAACAGCTGCCCCGGTTTATATTGTAGTGAACAGCTGTCCTGTTGTATATTGTAGTGAACAGCTGTCCCGGTGAATATTATAAAGAACAGCATTCCCGGTGTATATCGTAGAGAACAGCTGTCCTGGTGTATATTGTAGTG
>NW_025119699.1:0-1043 GCF_004010195.1 Chiloscyllium plagiosum
TCCAAGATAAGAGCTTTAGTGAAGTGGTCACACCCAAGTCCCTCCCTTAGCCATGTTCTGTAAAGACTTTAATATCTCAGTCCCGTGTAATGATCTACGCCCTGAGTCCATCAGCCTTACCTGTCAGCCGTGTTGCATTTGAATAAACACAATTTAATCCAATAGGCGTTCATTGCTTACTTTCGTGTTCCAGGCAGACAGTAGCTGGGCGAACACCAGGAATGGCGAAGGGAGTAGGCAGGGAGTGCAGGAATCCCCTGTGGCCATTCCTCTCAAAAACATGTATACCATTTTGCATTCTGATTTTGTGTGTTTTGCCAGATGGGAGAATGGGTGTTAGAAATGACCGTTCAGGGGAAAGCAGCAGTAGCCAGGTTGATTGCATTATGACTGGCTCTGGGGAGTAGCAGGAAAGGATAAAGATAAACAGGATAAAGATAAACATGGATAGAAGATTGGATTATTCGGGTGACAGATCAGAGATTCTGCGGTCTCACACGGGGATCCAGGATGGTGCGTTGCCTCTCAGGTGTCAGGGTCCAGGATGTCTCTGAGTGACTGCTACATATTCTCAAGGGGGAGGGTGAGCAGCCAGAAGTCATTGTGCGCAATGGCACAAATAACCCAGGTAGACATAGGAATGTGGTTCTACAGAATGATTACTGAGATCTAGGAGAAAAGTTAAAAATAGGACCTCGACAGTGGTAATCTATTGATTACTTCCAGTGTCATGAACGAGTGAAGGTAAGAATAGGAATATATGGCCGATAAATATGAGACTAAAGAATTGATTCAGGGGGAGGGATTCATATTTTAGATGATTGGGAGCTTTTCTGAGACAGAGATGACCTGTTCAAGAGGGATTGGTGGCACAGGCACTGGAGGGGGGAACCAATATCTTTGCAACTCGTTTGGCTAGTCCTACAAGGGAGTGTTTGAACGAGATTGGCAGGAGGTGGTAACCTCAAGAGCAGGGAGGCAAGTGCGAGGCTGGAAGGAGATACAGCATTCCTAAATAGTACGTTGAGGAGACATATCAGGCT
>NW_025119700.1:0-1043 GCF_004010195.1 Chiloscyllium plagiosum
TCCCTGCTCTTTGGAATTGCTGATCACCTGAAAGCCTACAGTTTTGTACAGAGACCCCAGACTCCGGAGTGATAACATCACAGAATGTCCATTTCTAGCCACGGTGAACACATTTCATTTACACGTGAGGGTTGTGAGAGAGCAAAATTCAACACTGAAATGATGGTCCGATGTAATACCAGCCTGATGTCACTCACTGTCAAAGCTGTCCCATGATGAGTGAACAATTTGATGAGGTGCTGAGACTGGATTTGCAACTGAGTCAGAGAAATAACAACAGGATAGACAGTGTAAGTCAACAGTACACAGAGATGACAGAGGGGGTTTACCTGCATTGGATAATTTTGGATTTCCAATTTTGATACACAGAAATGGTTTGAGTTTTACATGAATTTATCTCTGTTTTACCACTTCATGATTTGGAAAAAGGTTCTAATATGTATACAGAATTATTTTTTGCATCTCACACTTATTTCATGGATTTGGCCAACATCCTGACTGTCCCATGTTGTTCAATGATCACTGTAAAATGGATCAGACCTGTAATCCAGTTGGTTCAGATCGCTAAAAGCCTGTAATCCAAGAGGCTCTAAAATGATCTCCATCCAGGCTGGAACAGACTCCCACAGAATGTGGATATAAATTACAAAGGACATGTGAAGAATAAAGATGTAAGTGGGAAGGTTCATGATCAGTTACCTGTACAGTTCCTCCCATCCCCAGTGTAACCAGCCTCACACACACATTGAAAAGAGCCAGGGCTGTTGAAACAGGAGGCCGAGCTGTGACAGTTGTGGCTTCCACTTTCACATTCATTCACATCTGTGAGATTCGAAGAAAGGAAGAGTTCATCAGAGAATCCATCGCTTTGTCAATATTCAACTCTCTTCATATTGTCTTGGAGCTTCTATTAGAGAATAATGTGAATAAAGAACCAAAATCACAGAGTGTCCTCTCCTGAGGATCACTGTCACGCATTTTTGTGGGATGCACTTTCAAATTACTGCTAGAGAGAATTGCGTATAGGAATGCAATGAGATGCA
>NW_025119701.1:0-1043 GCF_004010195.1 Chiloscyllium plagiosum
CGTGAACAGTCGTGTTCCATAAATTTCGATATACTATCCATTTGTTTTGTAATTTATATCACTGATTTGCATGTGAACACATGAGGTATGGGAAGTACGTTTGCAGATGACAACAAAATTGGAGGTGTAGTGGGCAGCGAAGACTGTCACCTCAAAGTACAAGGGGATATTAAGCAGATGGGCTAATGGAGTGAGGACTCGGAAATGGAGTTTAACTTGGTTGATTGAGGTCTGGTGCATTTGGGAAAAAAAATCAGACCAGAGTTTGTACAATTTATTCTAAGTTCCTTGGCAATTGTTGGTAATCAAAGAGATCTTGATGTGCAGGTTCATAGTTTTCTGAATGTGGAGTCGCAGAAAGAAAGAGTCGTGAAGAAGGTATTTTGTATTGGTAAGACTATTGACTGTAAGAGTTGGGAGGTCATGTTGCGGCTGTGCAGACCATTGGTTAGGTTACTTTTGGAACATTGCGTGTAATTCCGTTCTCCTTCCTATCAGACGGATGTTCTGAAACCTCAAACCTGTTCCACATATCCTACAAGAGGCAGGCATAGCTGGGGCCCATGCGGGTGCCCATGGCTAGTCCTTTGGTATGGAGGAAGTGGGAGGATTGGAAAGAGAATTTGTTCAGGGTGATGACCAGTTCAGTTCGCCCCCACGCCGAACTCCGTCCCCGCCCCCATGCCCAACCCCGCCCCCTCTCCCAGCTCCAGCCCGACACCAGGTCCTACCTCCCAGCCCTGCCGTGTTTTCACCATCCCTCCAGAACTACCCCTCTCTGAGGATGAAAGATCAGTCCTCAGCAGAGGCCTCACCTTCATTCCCCAATGCTCTCAGATTAACGAGTTCAACACGCGGCGTGACATCGAACAATTCTTCCGCCGTCTTCGCCTCCGTGCCTACTTCTTCAGACAAGATTCTTGCCCACCCTCTGACGTCCCCTTCTCCTGCCTCCAACACACCCCATCCACCTGGACACCCCGTGCTGGCCTCTTACCTGCCCTCGATTTCTTCATAGCCAATTGCCGCCGCGACATTAACCG
>NW_025119702.1:0-1043 GCF_004010195.1 Chiloscyllium plagiosum
TATAAAGTCTTTGTTTTCAGTCGACTTTAGCCAGTCCACTCGCATTGTAAAGTAGTCCCCCTTGTTTAAGCACAGTAACTTGGTATTGGATTTTATCTTCACATTCTGTATTTTAAATTCAACCATACTGTGACAATTCCTTCAAAGTTGATTCTAACTATGAGGTTATTAATTATTCCTGTCTCATTACACAGGACCAGATCTAGCATAGCTTGCTCCTTATTGTACGTGCTTTTATTTTAGAGCAGTCAAACCAAGATATTTCGGATTCACTGCTTTTAAGACACCTTTGAAAAAAAAAACAAGGACAGCATGACCTTGTTAAAGGAGTAGCATTTTCACAAAACTAGACTTGGGACTTGATCAAAAAGTTTCTGAAAATCCAAATTCACTGCATCTATTGCTTCGGCATAATTTATTTCCCCGTAGGTTTCTCAAATATGATCCACCTTTAATAATTTGGCATTGACTTGATCCATGCTCATTACTTTCAAATTAATGTCATTCTCAAAGTTCCCTGGCAAAGCATTCTTTCTAATAGACTCTAGTATTGTCCTGATTGCTTCTTTGGCACTAGGCAGACTGTAATTCCCTGCTTTCTCCCTGCTTCCTTTAGAAATATTGGTGTTAAATTTGCTGCTCTCAAATCTGTCAATTCAGTCATTAGGAATTTGGAAGAGCAAGCAAAGTATTCATTATTACCATGGCCACCTCCTTCAGGAACCATAGATAAAGATTATCAGGCCATGGGGATTTATCAGATTTCAAACCAAATATTTTCTTCAAAACTGTTTATTGACAGATACGATTGTATTTCCTGCTTTTTCTCAGTAGACATAGAATTGCTTGGAAGTTTTTATTTTTCTTCTTTCATGAAGGCAGAACGGAAGTAGTTGCTTCATACTCTGCCATTTTCCTGTTCACCATTCGCTGGTTTTCGACTGTAAAGAAGCTGCAATTATCTTTGTCAACATTTCACCTTGGTATATTGTACTTAGAGAAACTTTTATGTTTCATGCTTGTTTAATGTACTGTTCCAAAAC
>NW_025119703.1:0-1043 GCF_004010195.1 Chiloscyllium plagiosum
AAGGGTTATGGAGATAAAGCAGGAACAGGATACAGATTGAGGCTGATTAGCCATGATCATAATGAATGGTGGTGCAGGGTCGAAGGGCAGAATGGCCTACTCCTGCACCTATTGTCTATTGTCTGCATTCTCAGAGCTGGGGAAAGGAGTTTTAAACGCTCTGGGGGACCACATAAATAATCATTTTGAGATGGATTGATTAGCCACAGGCCAGTGAGCATGGATTTATTCAGGGAAAAACGTGTATGATGATCTTGACCGATGCCCTCCAAAGGAAGGCGATGACTGATGGAAGGAGTCCTTGTGATGTAGATCAACTGGATTACAGGATTAGTGCTCATGTGCCTGACTGGGATAGTTCAGCTGAGACAAGATGCTCTGGAGAAATTCCCCAAGGTTCCTTCCAGAGCAGCTTCCAGACCCACGGCACTATCATGTGGAACGCTGAGCACAGCAGATTCACGGGAACATCACCAGTTGACAATTCCACATCAAGCCACTCCCCACCCTGGCTTGGAAAAACATCTCAGTCCCACAAGTGCCATTCGTTGGAAATCCTGGAACTCCCTCCCCTTACATCACTGTGCGTTTATCTGCACCAAATAAATGGCAGCAGTTCAAGGCAATAACTCACCGCCACCTTCACCAGAGCAATTATATCTGAGCAACCCGTGGTGACCCAGCGGGAATGACCCAAACACATTAATGAATCACAAAATAAAGCTCAGTATTTGGGACCCCTGTGCTCCAGTGCTGAGTATCTGAATAAATTGGGTCTATGTTCTGGAAAACTGAAAAGCGATTTCATTGGAATATCTCAGATTGTGAAGAGGTTTGAGAGGGTAGATGTTGAGAAATGAATCCTGTGGGTCTGGGAATCTGAAACACAATAACAGTCTCAGGAGTTGCTGGAAAAGCTCAGCAGGTCAGGCAGCATCTGTGCAGAGAAATCAGCGTTAATGTTACAGCATCTGCAGTTCATTCGAGTTTGATTCCAACCTCTCAGGGTAAGGGGCAGGTTATTTGGGACTGAGATGAGGAGA
>NW_025119704.1:0-1043 GCF_004010195.1 Chiloscyllium plagiosum
CCAGCTCACAAGCAGAAGCTGAAACCTTTTTTTTTGAAATAGGACCCTTCTCAAAAAGTGATACGATGCTGGTCTGAAGCAGTAGAGAACCATCTCCTGGAGTTCTTGGAATCGGTGGACTGGATTGTATTCAAGCAATTATTGGAAAACCTGGATCAGTACGTAGCACCATCTTGGATTCATTAGCAAATTTTGTGGAGGACTGTGCAGCAAAAATGTCAATCAGGTTGTTCTCCAACTGGAAATCTTCGATGAACCAGGAAATCCACTTCCTACTGAAGACCAGCATTCAGGTCGGAAGACATGCACCGACGTATATGTCTTCTTCAAAGCCATCAGGGTTGCTATCATTCGGTGCCAGATCACATTAGAGGACCACAACAACCAACCACACGACCACCGCCTGTGTTAAGGCCTTAACTGCATTACAGGGTAGGATATGAAACACAGCAAGATAACAGACAAGGGCACGTACTTCTTTGACGTGCACAATGATTTCTAAGCTCAGTTCGAGAAGAATTCTAGGTGTTTTGTGGAGCCTGGCCAACAGCTCCGGGCACATTTGTACTCTCCATCACCACTTCAGATGTTAGATCGTTCTTCCTGAGAGGCAAACGATGGAAAGTATTAGTGGTGTTCCCAGACAAGCACTCAGATCCTGTGTGGACTAATTGGCAGAGCTAATCATTGACATCTTCAACCTCTCTTCGTAGAAGCTGAAATCCCAAACTGCTTCAAGAAGACCACTATCATCCCAGTAACTGAGAAAGCAATGTGCCTTAATGATTTCCGCTCAGTGCCGCTGACTTCAATAATCCTGAAGTGTGTCATAACCCACATCAGCTCCAGTCTCTCCACCTGTCTGGATCCACGACAATTTGCCAACTGACATAACAGTTACAGAACGTATGCCATATCCCTAGCCCTGCACTCACCCCTGGAACATATAGGCAACAAGGTCACCTACGGCAGATTCCTGCTCATCGACTGCAGCTCCCCTTCATCACCAAAATGTCCTCCAGACTGATCGCAAAACACTGTGA
>NW_025119705.1:0-1043 GCF_004010195.1 Chiloscyllium plagiosum
CCAAGTCTAATATAGAGAACAGCAGTACCTGTGTTTAATAAAGGGAACAGCTGTCCCTGTGTTTAATATAAAGTAAAGCAATTGCCATGTCTATTGTAGAGAACAGCAGTCCCTGTGTATCATATAGAAACCAGCAGTTCCTATGTCTAATATAGAGAACAGCAGTCCCTGTGTCTTATGTACAGAACATCTGTCCCTGTGCATAATATAGCGAACAGCAGTTCCCATGCCTAATATAGAGGACAGCAGTACCTGTGTATAATATAGAGAACAGCAGTTCCCATGTCTAATATAGAGAACAGCAATCCCCGTTTATAATGTAGAGAACAGCAGTTCCCATGTAAAATATAGAGAACAGCAGTTCCTGTGCATAATTTCGCGAACAGCGGTTCCCATGACTAATATAGAGAACAGCTGTCCTTGTGTCTACTATGAGCATAGCTGTCACTGAGCATAATATAAAGAAGAGCTTTTCCCATGAATAATAAAGAGAACAGCAGTCCCTGTGTATAACATACAGAACAGCAGTTCCCATGTCTAATCTAGAGAACAGCTGTCCCTGTGCATAATACAGAGAACAGCAGTTCCCATGTCAAAGGTAAGAGAACACCAGTACCTGTGTATAATATGGAGACCAGCAGTTCCCATGTCTAATATCGTGAACAGCAGTATCTGTGAATAATAAAGAGAACAGCAGTCCCTGTGCATAATGTCGAGAACAGCAGTTAACATGTCTAGGAAAGAGACAGCAGTTCCTGTGTATAATATAGAGAACAGCAGTTCCCATGTCTAAGATAGAGAACAGCAGTCCCTATGTATAATATAATGAACAGCAGTTCCTGTGTATCATATAGAGAACAGCAGTTCCCTTATCTAATATAGAGAACAGCTGTCCCTGAATATAATAGGGAGAACAGCAGTCCCTGTGTCGAATAAAGAGAACAGCTGTCCCTGTGCATAATACAGAGAACAGCAGTTCCCATGTCTAATATAGAGAACAGCAGTACGTGTGTGTATGATATAGAAAACAGCAGTTCCCATGT
>NW_025119706.1:0-1043 GCF_004010195.1 Chiloscyllium plagiosum
TTGGAGTCGGAGGATATATATGGTGGTTGAGAGAAATGGGGTCCCTGCGAACATCAGGGAGATGGAACAACTCTTCCCGTGTCTGATCGTGTCAGAATGAACCCTCCAGTACATAATGCATCACTAAGTCCTGTAATCTTTCTCCATTTCAGTAACATACTACCTACCATTCTTCCTAAAAAAAGATAGCCTATATATTACCTTAAATCCCATTTGCTAAACTTTTATCCATTGACTTCACCTGTCCATAGCTGAAAAATGTGTTGCTGGAAAAGCGCAGCAGGTCAGGCAGCATTTAAAGATCAGGAGAATCGACGTTTCGGGCATCAGCCCTTCTTCATGGCCGAAACGTAGATTCTCCTGATCTTTGGATGCTGCCTGACCTGCTGCGCTTTTCCAGCAACATATTTTTCAGCTCTGATCTTCAGCATCTGCAGTCCTCACTTTCACCTATCCATATCAAATTACAGATTCTCCACCTTCCCTTGATAATTTATTTCCCTGTTTATCTTAGTTTAATCGGCAAACATTTGTTCCATACCTCCTGATCATTGATACAGATTGTAAAGAGCTGTGGACCCAGCACTGGTCACTCTGTGACTCCACTGGTGACGTTTTGTCAAACTGACTAAGGCTGATTCTTCCCGAATGCCTGTTTCCTGTCTAATAACCAGTCCTTCCCCATTTATGTGTAACACATTCAAAGGGCTGAATAGGAACCAGGAACAATTCAGCCCCTCAGGCCTGTTCTGCCATTGAATACAATCATGGCTGATGTCATTGCGTCCTCAGTTCCACGTTCCTGTCCGCTCTCCATATTCCTTCAGTTACTCAATCTCCCAGCACCGACTGCACTCTGCGGCAGTGAATTACACATATTCCCAACCCTGTGACAGAAGTACGTTCTCCTCACCCCTGTTTAAATTCTCCCCCATCTCATCGTAAAACTATGGTTTTAGGATCGTTCGAGATTGTCCCACATGAGGAAATATCCATCTCATATCTACATTGCCAATCACCTTTAACATCGTCCAGACCTCTGA